>NC_134217.1:22648538-22796038 GCF_965140235.1 Caretta caretta
TATTTGAATGAGTCTAAAGGCACACCACTGAACACAATACATGATGGGGCAGCCATAATATTCTTTATTTTCTTTCATCATGGATAATTCTACTGAGTGTAATCAGAGCTTCAAAAACATGTGCCCCCTTGTGATTTCTGCTCAGCTTATCTGTCTAGAAATCACAGGAGAGATTCTCCTTTGCCCTGCACCTTGTGTAAAATGCTATGAAAATAGGAAAATACTTGGCCCTAGTGTAAATGACTATGCAAAGTGCAGAGCAGAAGCAGCAAATTGAACCCCTCCCCCCCATGCCTACTTCCTCCTTCAGAATCTGCTATTTTGTCCACAAATGAGTTGCCAACTATTTCTTTCCCAAGACCCCCACGCTAATACATTTTAGCCCAATAGTCTTTGTCTCTTCCAATAAAGCTGGAGGCAAGAGTCAGCAGTGTTACTACCTGGAGCATTACTGACTCTAATTGTTGCTGAAGGCACTTGTCTCTTTCAGTGACTGACAAGTACAAAGCCTATTGGGACATGCCAGCACCAGCAGCTGGACTAGCAGTAGAATTCAAGAAGATCTTCTACGGATTCCTCCTTTAGGCAGGGGATCAAGTGAAGCAGAGAGGGAAGAAAATAACGGTGAGTAGGGAAAGTGGAATGGGGATTAAAGAAGGGCACTGGGGGCTAAGTGAAGGAGAATGAGGTGGGAATCAGAAGGAGAGCATATCGACAGGTTCTAGGTTGCTCAATGGAATCTATTCCATGGCTAAATTGTGAACCTATGACTTTTGACTAGCTAGACTGACAGATTAAATTGATAGATATACTCAATGCTTTCTCAATCAACTGTATTTGGAAACATGCCCTAAGTTATGCATACTGATGTAATTAAAATAGGCTCATTCAAGCACTAACTAGTTCTATTTTAATACTTAAAGTCCAGTTTGATCCCGAAATTGACTTAATAAAAATGGATTTGGGAGGTTCCAGGTTCCCTTCGTCTTGCGGAGTTCCCAGTTTCAGTTTTCATTAGCTTGGAAGCAAGAAAGATGTTTTCTCTCAATGGCAGAAGCAGGCCCTGACACTCAGTCTATGCTCGATCCTTTTACATATCTTCACTAGGTTTACAGTATCTACAGGCCAAATTTTACATTGGCTGTATTTGCATAACCCCAACATCTTTGATAATGTCTTCAGCGATGCCTCTTCAAACTCTCTGAAGGCCAATAAGTTTACTCATGTGTTGCTAAGAACATAATCTGAAGACAACAGAGATGTATAGAAACAAATGTTGTCCTCATTTGGCCTGCAGAATGTTTTTAACTGATGTGTGAGAAGCGAAGAATAAGACCTCAGCTTGACTTCCAGATTTGAGATTGAATTTGAGGCACTGATGATTTGAAAGAAAAACAGCTTTTACTTGCAAACTGAGTAAAATTGATTTGGAAATAAGAAAAAATGGCAATGTGGGTTTCCACATTCAAAGTCCCTTTTCAGGTTAGAACCATATTTTGAAATATCCAGGCTAATTCAAGGAGAAGTCTGTGCCAAACAAACGTAAAGAGTTGAAACTATCTTTAGAACTTAGAAAATCACAAAAATCACAGTAGTTAATAACAATTAATTTATTCACTGATTATGTGTTTCTGTTTTCAGTTTCTTCAAATGTATTTGCTGTCAAAAATTAATCTTGTCAATTACAATATGCAAAGGACTGACAAAGCTATGAGGAACTACTATCATACTGGAATTTTCTGAAGGCTTAGGAGGATGATATAGCATTGTTTCATAGTTGGCTTCCATTCGGAGGTTATTCACAACCATAAAGGTTGGAAACTTTTTTTTTAAATGAAGGTGTGATGGGGCATGCCCCCATCTCCATCTGGAGATGGGTTATGAGCTGTTCTGGGCTCAACAGGTACCAAATAGGCACAGCTGCAGAGTCTGCTCCAGTTGGAGGAAGCAAGCCTATCAAGGAGAGCTTGTCACAGGAAGGGGCAGCAACTAGGAGGAAAGCTGCTGTTCCTCAAGAAGTCACTGACTCTTGCTACATAACAACCAAGAGGGAAACAGCTGACAAGCTCCACCACCCACACGGACTGTTCTTCATCTGGACAAGCTGATCACCATAAGGCAGGGATTGAAGGTAAACTGCAAGCTGGAGTGCAGCTGTGCTGGACCACAATATACAAATCAGACCTTCATAAGGGAACTCAGTGACTAAACATCCCCTTAAGCTGGATATCCAGAGTAGAGAACCCAGAAAGGCTGGAGTAAAGTTCTCAAGCAGGGAAAAGACTTTGGAAGAGGAAAAGACTCAAACTGCTTGAGCATGACCCCAGAGAAAGGTCCAGCCTATTACAAAATGGTGGAAAATGCAGGCACTGCCCCGCCCCCTATGCCTAATACAAGGGTCTAAAAAAAACCCACCACATAGAGACTAGAACCCCAGGGCCAGAGGTGGAGCCAGAGCACTGATATAAGTGTTTGGAGATCTGCTGAAGCAACAGCAGGCTGACCAACAGAACAGGGCAAGCAGCAGCTACTGCAACAATGGACTACACACCAGCAGGTTCAAGCATCATAGGAACAATAGCTATTGAGAGAAATGGTAGCCCAACAGAAAGAGTTACTAAAAGATCTGATTCAACAAAAGGACATGATTCTACTGCAGGTAGACAAGCTATTGGAGGCGTTGAGAGCTGCAAGATACCTTAGTACCATCACTCTCACCAAGGGATATTGGCAGGTTCCCTTATCCCCCTCCTCGTGAGAGAAGACCACTTTTCAAGCTCTTTAGAACTTTCATTTCAAGACTATGCCATTTGAACTACATAGGGCCATATCAACCTTTTAACAGCTCATGAATAATTTCCTCAGCCCCCACTATCAAAATGCCACTGCTGAACTGGACGATAGCACTATTTATCGCTCCATGTGGGAGGATCACCTACAACATATGAAGGCAGCATCACTACAAGAAGCTGCTAACCACGTGCCCAGTCCCCCAGACAAAAAGGCAAGAGTGGCGCTTCTGGGCCTGGCCAGATATATCCGCAGATTTATCCCTAACCTCACTTCAATTCAAAGGCTTCCCTAACAGACCTTATAAAAGGCAATAACACCTAGAGGACATACCTTTGTCAGGCACCCATCCTTTTTAATCCCAACTTTTCTCTGTATTACATACGGATGCTTGGATGTCAGCCTGGGGACTGTGTTTTCATCAGACTTTGCAGGTGAGACGCATCCAGTTCTGTATTTAAGTAGAAAATTGTCCCTGAGGGAAAAAAGCCTATTTGATTACTGAGGCAGAGGGCTATAGATTCTCTCAGATCACTACTTTCTGGGCAGTCCCTTTTCATTGGTTACTGACCATGCTCTCTTACGTTGGTTGAACACCATGATCGACTCAAACCTGCATAAAATGACCTGACCATTTTTTGGGAGAGGAGGGCATGTGATGGGGTGTGGGGTATTGTGATGGGACCATCCCGATGAGTCGAAAGAATAGTAAATATGGCAGGCGACCAGCTTGGCTTAACGGTGAAATCCTAGCGGATCTTAAACATAAAAAAGAAGCTCACAAGAAGTGGAAGGTTGGACATATGACTAGGGAAGAGTATAAAAATATTGCTCGGGCATGTAGGAATGAAATCAGGAGGGCCAAATCGCACCTGGAGCTGCAGCTAGCAAGAGATGTCAAGAGTAACAAGAAGGGTTTCTTCAGGTATGTTGGCAACAAGAAGACTATTTAGAAAAGCTGGACGTGCACAAATCCATGGGGCAGGACGAGTTGCATCCAAGAGTGCTAAAGGAATTGGCGGATGTGATTGCAGAGCCATTGGCCATTATCTTTGAAAACTCGTGGTGAACGGGGGAAGTCCCGGATGACTGGAAAAAGGCTAATGTAGTGCCAATCTTTAAAAAAGGGAAGGAGGAGGATCCTGGGAACTACAGGCCAGTCAGCCTCACCTCAGTCCCCGGAAAAATCATGGAGCAGGTCCTCAAGGAATCAATCCTGAAGCACTTACATGAGAGGAAAGTGATCAGGAACAGTCAGCATGGATTCACCAAGGGAAGGTCATGCCTGACTAATCTAATCGCCTTCTATGATGAGATTACTGGTTCTGTGGATGAAGGGAAAGCAGTGGATGTATTGTTTCTTGACTTTAGCAAAGCTTTTGACACGGTCCCCCACAGTATTCTTGTCAGCAAGTTAAAGAAGTATGGGCTGGATGAATGCACTATAAGGTGGGTAGAAAGTTGGCTAGATTGTCGGGCTCAACGGGTAGTGATCAATGGCTCCATGTCTAGTTGGCAGCCGGTGTCAAGTGGAGTGCCCCAGGGGTCGGTTTTGTTCAATGTCTTCATAAATGATCTGGAGGATGGTGTGGATTGCACTCTCAGCAAATTTGCGGATGATACTAAACTGGGAGGAGTGGTAGATATGCTGGAGGGCAGGGATAGGATACAGAGGGACCTGGACAAATTGGAGGATTGGGCCAAAAGAAATTTGATGAGGTTCAATAAGGATAAGTGCAGGGTCCTGCACTTACGACGGAAAAACCCAATGCACAGCTACAGACTAGGGACCGAATGGGTAGGCAGCAGTTCTGCGGAAAAGGACCTAGGGGTGACAGTGGACGAGAAGCTGGATATGAGTCAGCAGTGTGCCCTTGTTGCCAAGAAGGCCAATGGCATTTTGGGATGTATAAGTAGGGGCATAGCGAGCAGATCAAGGGACGTGATCGTTCCCCTCTATTCGACATTGGTGAGGCCTCATCTGGAGTACTGTGTCCAGTTTTGGGCCCCACACTACAAGAAGGATGTGGATAAATTGGAGAGAGTCCAGCAAAGGGCAACAAAAATTATTAGGGGTCTGGAACACATGACTTATGAGGAGAGGCTGAGGGAACTGGGATTGTTTAGTCTGCAGAAGAGAAGAATGAGGGGGGATTTGATAGCTACTTTCAACTACCTGAGAGGTGGTTCCAGAGAGGATGGTTCTAGACTATTCTCAGTGGTAGAAGAGGACAGGACAAGGAGTAATGGTCTCAAGTTGCAGTGGGGGAGGTTTAGGTTTGATATTAGGAAAAACTTCTTCACTAGGAGGGTGGTGAAACACTGGAATGCATTACCTAGGGAGGTGGTAGAATCTCCTTCCTTAGAAGTTTTTAAGGTCAGGCTTGACAAAGCCCTGGCTGGGATGATTTAATTGGGGATTGGTCCTGCTTTGAGCAGGGGGTTGAACTAGAGGACCTCCTGAGGTCCCTTCCAACCCTGATATTCTATGATTCTATGTAGCATTGAGGAAAAGGCTAATGTGCTCTTCTGAGCTCATTTGATACCAAATAGGCACATCTGCAGAGCCTGCTGCAGCTGGAGGAAACAAACTTAAAAAGGAGATCTTGTCCCTGGAAGGGGCAGCAAGGAGGACATACCAGACCCAGGACAAGCTGATCATGTCGGGCATGGGGGTTGAAGGTAAACAAATATACAAATCAGACCTTCATAAGGGAACTGAGAGACTGAACATCCCCTTAGGTAGAAGACCCCCACAGCAGCAAACCCAGAAAGGCAGGAGTAGAGTTCCAAGTGGGGAAAGGATTTTGGAAGGGGAAGAAAGGCTGAAACTGCCTGAACATGACACCAGAGAAAAGCCCAACCTATCACAGAAGGTTTAAATACTGCAGGACTGGATTACTTAGTCCCAGACATTAGCTAGTGAATGGTTCCCACTCACCAACCGCTAGCAGATTAGTCAAGTTTTGGTGGTATCTGTGGTTACATATTGACATTTTAACAGTAATTGAGCCATATCATTGCTAGAAAATACACAATGACCCAACTATACAATTGATAAGCCAATAGAGCAATGACATTAAAATAGCCAACAACAAAGCCCAAAACTAATAGTGGTATAAAAAGCTAAAGATATCTACAGCTACTTTGTGAAGTGTGAAAACTTTTATGAGTGGATGTAGTCCCTAACTGAGGGGTGGGGGTGTGGGGGGAGGGAAGACAGCAAGAAAGCGCAAAATAAAGCTAAAATTCCTCTGTAAATTTAACACTTAATGGAAATATAAACACCATACATAATAAATTGAAAATTATATGGCAGTGGGTGAAATATAAAATGGCAAATCACTCCTTAGACTGCCCCTTAACTCCAGTTGTGGCCTTTCCACTCATTTGACTATATGGGAACTGGAATAGGAAGTATTATTTTCTTTTGTTCATTCTATACAATAGGGTAGAATCTTCAAAAGTGCTCAGCATGATTCAAACTCTGCTCTCAAAGTCAATTTACCATGTACTTCAGTTAGAACGCAGGCCAACACTGAGCACTTTTGAAAACCCCATCCATAAAATACATAAATAGAACATAAAGTAGTTCCTCCAGTATACAGTAGGGATGGTATAGCAGAATTGAAAGCAATAATAAATTATGAGACTGAGCCATGCAGAGGCGGGAAGGCGCTACAATTTGCATTTACCATCTTACATGTGAAAAGGACCTGGTGAATGTTGGTCTGTTTTGTATTATGCATGCAAACTATAGGATTTTTTATTCTGTGCTTTGCTGCCCTTCTGAATGTATCCTCCATAGTCAGTTGCACCATCTGGTTGGCAGTTTGCCTAAGTGTCTTGCCTACTTTCTCAGAAACTAAGTGCGGATGTGCTTAGGAAAGAAATTGGAGATGATGCCACTCAAAGGGGAGCCCATTCTAATTCTGCTGATGCTCCTGTTGTCCTCTTTTCTCCTCCAGAGTTTTGTGGAATTTCTTATTCTGAGTGCCCATATAGCCAAGTACTATGCTACCTTGCACTAGTGGTGATCTTGGTTAATTTTAAAGTAGCTTCTTAAAGCAAATGTCCCCATGTTTTTCCCTCTGTTGATTCATTTTCTGCACAAAGAGCAGCTTGCATTCGAGAAAAAAATTCTCATGAAAATGAAGTTGGCAATACAGCATTGTACTGTAATTGGGAAAATCCAAATACCTGCTCCCCCTTTTCTACATCTTGTTTTCTTTGGATATGTTTATTTTCTGGACCTGCTTTTTCACACCCCTTCCTTTTCTCTTTGTGCCTCTTATGGCTTGTTTTCACCTACGCAAATGGTCAACTGCAGGGACAAAACCGTGACAATGCACATAAGCCTTTTTTTTTCTTTTTTTTTTGGGCAACTATGAAGTGCATCCACACCACTAATCAGCTTTCCATAATATGCTTGCACCAGTTCCATGCACACTATTTCCACCCACATTTCTCACAATATTCTCCAGGGCATGAGTGTTTTGGATATGGATAAATTAGGACCTTATTGCGCACCCATCTGAGTGCTTGGTGTGACCAGTTCAAGTTTCATAAGATCTCTCCAAAGAATTGTAACTAGCCCAGTAAATGTTTCACCTGCTGTCAAGGTGCACCAAAGAGAGCAAAGACCAGCTGAATAAACCCTGATCTGCATTCAGGCTTCCTTAAAGAGGCAACACAAGTGGGAAACATGGCACATGTCTTCATTGACTTATGAGGAGAGGCTGAGGGAGCTGGGATTGTTTAGCCTGCAGAAGAGAAGAATGAGGGGGGATTTGATAGCTGCTTTCAACTACCTGAAAGGGGGTTCCAAAGAGGATGGCTCTAGACTGTTCCCAATGGTAGCAGATGACAGAACGAGGAGTAATGGTCTCAAGTTGCAGTGGGGGAGGTTTAGATTGGATATTAGGAAAAACTTTTTCACTAAGAGGGTGGTGAAACACTGGAATGCGTTACCTAGGGAGGTGGTAGAATCTCCTTCCTTAGAGGTTTTTAAGGTCAGGCTTGACAAAGCCCTGGCTGGGATGATTTAACTGGGAATTGGTCCTGCTTCGAGCAGGGGGTTGGACTAGATGACCTTCAGGGGTCCCTTCCAACCCTGATATTCTATGATTCTATGATTGCATACTTAATGGCAAATATATGGATGGATGGTGGAAAACAAACACTTTCTTATGGCAGGGGGCACAGAGTAGGTAGAGAACAGCATTGTGGGATGTATCTGGACCAGTGTAGCTGGAATATTTGTGTTTTCCCACCCACAGTAGCAGAGCAGTAAGATTGGCTGCCCCAGTACAGCAAGAGGCAGGTAAAGACTTGCTCCCAAGCTGTGGTCTTTCTCTGGTGGTACCAAACTCTGTACAATGCCAGAGTGAATTTTATGTGTGGACATGAGGCACTGCAGAGGCAAGGAGTTGCTACTATCGATAGTGACTACCCCTTTTTGTCTAGTGTGGAAAAAGACCAGTACTCCACTTCTCATTTTCCTTCCCGTGTTAGTGCTTCATCCCGCCTTTTGCAATCAAAATTCACAACAAGAATCATAATTAGAAAAGTCTTCACATCTGAACCAGGCAACTGAAAAAATACAGTAAAGAAGCCTAAAAAGATATCCTGTAGGAGGAACATTCAGAACTAACAAAAATTATGGAGTGCCACAAACAACAACAAACTCAGCAATAACAATGGAAATCGTGGATTAAACAGACTGCCTTCCTACTCTATGTTTACACAAGGCCTCGTCAAATAGGCACCCAATACCAACTGGGACCTCTTAGCGCTACTGTAATAATCATACTTATTATTATTATTATTGAATGGGATTTTTCTTCTGTTTTATGTACTAAATTTGCTGAGCCAAACTCTGCTCTCATTTATACCCAGGGAGCTCCAGTGACTTCAGTGGCATTGCCTGTGAGGGTATATCGATACAGATAATAACGTAGATGTGATGGCATGTGCTTCCGCATGGGCTAGTTGCCCACGTATAAGACCACTGGGGAGGCTGGATCTGTACTTGGGTTTCTCACCTGTGCTGAAGCCCATGCTGTCACACATACACCACTGTTACCTGTGCTAGCTAGATTAAACTAACATTGGTGTGCCTATCTCACACCTTCGCCTGCAGTCTAGACAAATGCTGAGTGTTGAACTATATTTTGCACAGTTATCTCTATGAAGAACCCTTGCAATATAATATGAATTTAGCTGATTCCAGTAATGTACCATGTGTATACTAATATATGCAGATACCATCGGACTACTGTAGATAATGGATTGTAAAAGTGTACTGAGAACACACCAATAATTGGCAGCACTAAACAGATAAGAGTTAACCCCAGCTACTACACTCCTAGCATCTTCAATGCAGTAATTATTTTATTTTGTATGCTGTATCTGATATGCAAGAATACGATAACTGTCGCTAAATTATGACTTCTTAATGGGTAACACATACATATTTAGAATGTGATACTCTTCCCTAATCCGGCGTAACTACAGACGTCTTATGCCGCTCATGAAGATTTAGCTACCTCCAAAAACAGATGTGCTAAGTGACCCACTAAAAACAAGCATATATTGAATGTATTTATGAATCTATAAAGTGCCCACCTCAAAACATCTGGGATCCTGTATGCAATAAACAAAAATTAAACCAAACTGGGATAAATGCCCAGAATAGAAAAAGGCATACCAATAAAAATGGGAGAGGGGCAAAGAAAACTGTTCCAAAAATATATACACATGTCTGCAGATGCTGTGACATGTTAGTGGTCACACCACAATGTCATCCCTGGAAGTAACACCTTCCAGTTACAGCAAGGCTACAAATACATGGGTAAAAATGAATACTTATAGCAGAATTAATTTACAGCAATTGAAAGCCAAGGTACAGGACAATTATAGCTGAGAAAATACAATGCATATTAATTTTGAATGAAGGTTGAGTGTACATGCTTGTCGTACTCTGCCCATATTTCAGCTGCACCTAGTAATCATATTCTGCCTTCACTGACTTTCTTTTTTTTAATATATAATATGTAAGCAATAAGAAAACAATATGAGAACATGCCTCAAATACTTCTGTGAGGGACTAGTGATGGGTATTCCCGCAAACATACTGTACTTGTATTCTATCACTGTCCTCCATTCCATATTTTATTTATAACACATCAGGGTTTTTAATCCTTTTTTAAAATTTTGATGACTTAGATGAATAATGATGAGAAGGCTGTCTAAATACGGAGCTACAACTAGGAAATGCTTCTGAGGTCTACAGAGAGCGGACACCATAAAGAAACATATTTTTATTTTTTTAAAGGCTCAAAGACAAGGAGACACAGCCTAATACGATTTTAATTGTGCGTCACCTCCTGGTTCTGACTTTGTTTTTATAGTTATGTTATTTTATCCCAGTCACCTAGTGTGAGCTTGTCATCTCTGTCTTCCTCTACCTTTATCCGTCCCAGTAAAGCCCAGTATCAGCTCAGAGTGTGATACATGGATGTTTTCAAGTTTGTTCACAGCAGGTACCATTCCCCACTCACTACACCATGACCTCTTATCTACACATCTCTGGTTTCTACTGAAGCAACCTCCCCCTTGAGACCAATCACATCTTTTGCAACATGCTCAGATTCCCTTAGTCCAAGAAACAAGATTCCAGAGTCAAATTTCAAGACCTGGTCTCAGTCACAGCAGGGTATAGCATGGTTGTTGTGTCACTTAGCCTTGCAGAATGAATAGAGGAATTTTCACTGAATGTGACTAGCAGAACAATGCTACCAGAAACCTCAGCAGCAGATACCTCAGCTCTAGAGTAAATATAAACACTGCTGAACCAGAGGGAAAAATATAAATAAAATATCTGCAAACGGAGGATGCATAATAATCAATATGATCTGACTTAATTCAATTCATTGATTTTGTATTGAATATGATCTTAATATACTAAGAAAGATAATTTCCTAGTACAAACTGTGTTGCCACATTTGAAAAAGAACAAAATGGTTTGAAGTATATTACTCAAAAAGGATTGTTTTCAACATATTTCCACATCATTTATCCTTTTTAAAAATTTACGCTAACTCTTGTAACAATCAGACAGGATTAATCACTTAGAAGCTTAGTATAAAGGAACTTGCAACCCCAGTATTATTACTATTACTATTAAAGGATACTTCAAATTATTACACAAGAAATCAGGGCAAAATGTTGACACTTCTGCATAGTACTTTCACAGTTAAGGTGATCTTATGTTTAAAATATCTATAGCTATCTAAGTATTTACTTCAAATATTGGGGGATGCCACATTGCATCTTCAGAAAAGGAGGTATTCTCTCATTTATATGTGTGTGTATATAAACAGACAGATTATAGAATCTTTTTATTTGTTTGTTTAAAATATCAAGGTGTCACTGGAAATTGCCCTTACAAGCAACATGTGATCAAAAAACCTAATGTAATCAAAAAACATCTGAAGCATTCCCCTTTTGTTTGTTGATTAGAGATAATAATTGAGTTCCCTTGATCAGCACTATTATAAGCAGAGCTGGTAGCACTGCCTATTATTAATATTGCCCAACATTTCCAATATAAGACACTATTTTTATTTGCTTAGAACTTTGCCAAACTTCAACTTTTCAGGCTGAAATTTTCCATGCCGAGTGTCTGCCTCAGCCTGAATTATTTAGGAAAAGTATACAAAATGGTTCAGCCATTTCCATTTCCAAGAACAAGGCTAGGGGAAAATATATTATTTTGCCCATCATGTTTTGGAGCAGCAATTTGAAATTTGGCAAGGGGGTGCCTTTGCATCAGGGATGTGCTTTTTCCCATCCCGGTGAAAGGCAGCCTGCATTTCACCAAGTTGTAACCCTTTGAAAAAATCACAGTTCAGACATGTTCAGTAGAGACCTGCTAGAGCCTAACAGCCAATACCACTGAAGATCCCATCCTTAGCGAGCTTGCTTGAGCCTCTCACGGTTCCTAGTGCTGACCAGACTATACATGCACTGTCCCTACACAGTGACTAAGCATGCTCTATCCCACAGCTAAGGGAGCTCAGAAAGATTTTTGTCTAATGGTTCCTCTGGGCTTGGGTGTGGTTGAGCACTGGAACGACATTAAGTAAAATATAAAGTTTAATTCACTTCTTCCAGTGATGTAGATCAATGTGTCCATATAATCCAATATGTAAATGATGAGACAGTCCTGCAAACCCTCAGGCATGCGAATAATCCCAGTAATATAAATGGGACTAGATTTGCAGAATCAAGTCCCAATGCCCATTTTATGGTCTGGTCAACCTGCAAACTTTTGGGGGCTTATCCAAAGCAAAGCTCATAAGCTCTTGTGATTTGATCATCACTGATATACAGGTTGTACTTTGGTAGGAAATGCTAAAACATTTGACCCATCTCTGTGTCAACCTCAGCTTCTTTAAATTTGCAGAAGCTAGCTAATTTTTGATTAACTACCTTTCTGGTTTTATCAACTGCTTTTAGTTTTTTGGCATCCGTCCAAACTCGTCTGGGTCATAACATGGACCAAATGATCTTGGCATCTGGAAACATTTGTCTTTAAAAAGCCAAATCCTTTTTTTACAGTGATTCCATTCAAGCTTCCAGTACACAAAATCATTCTTTTCTGCAGCAAAGACACAAATGACCTGATGTGTTTTGTTCAGTCTGTTTCACTGGACCTCACTGTTCTGAAGTGTTTCCTAAAAACAATGGCAATTTTAAAAGGCCTTCAGCAGCATCTCTTGAACACGTCGTATTATATCATGATAGCCAACCATCACTAAGACCACATATCACAATTGTTATGCTTAAGTTACTTGATAGGGTGAAAGAGAGAATTTGATCCTAGCTCACATCTCTCTGATCACCAAAATTCTGTAAACGGAGCATCCCAGTTGCCTGAAATTTCTCCTAAAATAACAGATCATTCAAAAACCTTTCCATTTATACAGTTTATACAGAAAGTCCTATTTAAAAACAAAGCCCACCAGCCTACTCTTCAGGCCTTAATTTCATGGAATGTGACCTTTAGTGCAGGTGTAGCCACACAGGGACTACAAAAATGACTTTACAAAGCAGTGCTTTCACATCCGTGTATAATATTGCTCTCTTACGGAAAACAACTGACATTTTGCAACAGTAACCAACCTTGAACTTACCTCTCCAGCATCAAACCCCAGGAAGTCTAGCACCATGCAATCTTACATGAGTTCTCTTAACTGCTGAAGCAATCTCTATTATAACTCTTCAAAGCGATCATACACCTTGCTACAGTATGCATCTTTGCATTATGATTCTTCCATTATGCTCCAGCTAGGGACTAACTGAAATCACACTCTTTCCAGCCCCAAAGAGTACTTGTAGAAGAGGCACTATGTTCAAAAGAGATCAAAATACTAGTTTATTAATTGACTTATTTTGTGGAGTTGTCAGGAACTGAATGTCTTTCTTGAGTCTCCCCAAGTCTGATGTTATCACCACAGCACAGTTTTTAGGTCACCAAAACAGGCTTACCATAAAGTGTAATTTCCGCTGGTGATGTGCAGTCCCAGAAGTGCCATCCTTCATCAAGATTGTTCCCACTAATAACTCCATGACAACAGTCATTCTCCTCCTTAACCTGTTTTTTTCTTACAAGTGAAAACTCTGCTATTCTTCTGTGCCTTAAGCATACTTGGAACTACAGCTCTCCTGCATAATAAGCATGCCTTCCATTGCCAAGGCTCTAAAAACATTTGGGCACAGGTGTTGGTTCCTTGTCAGCCTCCAGGGCCAATAAATGGAATCTCTGCAATGTAAAATAAGACAATACATCCACAATGTCATTATGTTTTCCCAGGACATGCTAAGCTCTAAAATAAATGCATTTTCAAGCCTTGTAACACCCCTGTATTCATAAAGTTCATTACTGTTTTTTAATTTTACTTGCTGCTTATTTACTGTCTCTTCTCCGGCTTTGCTGCAGTAGTGAAATGGTTGTTAATTGATACCCCAAAATGGAAGGGCCAAAAAGGCAAACAATGGTCTCTAACTAGCCCCACCATGAGGCTCGCTGCTGTCAAAAAGGTTAGAAGAACTACTTCCAAATTCCTGTATCCTCTTTAATCTCGCTTGTCCATCTTTTAAAGTGGCTTTTGGGCAGTGGAAGTGGCCAACTCTATCCTATGACAAAAGACTTTCGGCAGAAGATATGACCTTACAAGCAAGGTTATGATGTCCCCCTAATTTCTGCAGCTGCCCTAGCAGTACTTTCATAGACACAAAGCCCCTCTGAGGGTGAAACTTTCCCCTTATGCCAGAATTCCCCTTATGCCAGAATTGTCAATGGACTCTCATATTCTTCTGCAGAGCAGACCCACTCCACTCTGCAGCATTTTTGTAATTTCTAATAACGCTTCCCCAGAGACCATAATATGCCGGTGCCCACATGTGGCACAATAGCTTGATTCAGATTTGTTATCTTTAATGAATCATTGCTACTAATATTGAAGAATCTATGTTGTCCCTTGAAAACCCTGCTGAATGTCCCACAAGCTGCTTGCTTACTGCAATGCAACCTGTATCTGTCTTCATTGATACTGCTGCTAGCCTACATCTGTCAGACGACACAGATACTAGCTTGCTGCTATCTCAGACCTCTTAAATAAACCCTGTTTCCCCACAGAAGTCCATGTGGGTTTAACTCTCTGAAATTAAAGGGGCATTCTTCTTTAAAGCCTCCTAATGATCTAGGTGAAACTACTATTTAGTATCAGGGTTTCTGGACGTATATTATAAATAAATGTTCCTAATATCGGTATTCATTTTAGTTTAGTCCCACTCTTCTGTACAATATTAGGATAAAACAACAGACATTGTCAAGCTGTATTGCATGACAGTAGACATCAGATTAGAATGGTGACTTTGGGGACAAACATGATAAAGTATCAATACAATACACTAACATACAAATATTTCACATACGAATATAAACAAGATGTCTGGAAATTGACCACTTTAACTTGGAAGACAAAGAATAAAAGTCCAGTGATGTTTTCATAGAGTATTTCGGAGCTACAAAAATAATACTCATCTTATTTGCAGTATCCTATTGTTTATTCTCACTTTTCCATGAATAACACTGTTTGCCTATATAGTTTATCTTCAGGAGTTTTGTGTTTTTATTAATAAATAATTGTGTTTCTCTCTTGTACGGCACTGACATGTATATAATCTATCCGAAGGCTGAAAAAAGCTTTTACAAATTATGTCTCACAATATCCTTTGTGAAGCCGATCCTATTTTACAGAAAATGAAGAAACTGAGGCACAGAGATGTTAAATGTGACTTGCCCAAAGTCAGAGTGAGGTTAGTGGTAGAGCTAGGAAGAGAATCCAGATCTACTCATTCCTAGTTCTGTGCTCTTCTCCTAGTAGATTATGTTGGTAATATGTGTATAACAATGATCACAATTATGAAATAAAATTATGAGGTAAAACATGCAGATATATATACCAAGAAGGGAGTTTCAAGTAGCTTCTTCAAATGTTTATATTTTAAGATCACTAAAACATAATGAAATAGGAAATTCAATATAATGGACAATAATCAAAAAGTGACAGTACTGGACATGCCTTAACTCTGAACTGCTGGGGCCACATCTAGGGGTGAGAGGACTATTCTCTCTCCATAAATCATTCCTTCCTGCCATTTTTGCAGACTTAGTCAATGAGAATACTTATTATTACTTAATGTGACAATGATTTGTATGGTGTGGACACTGGTCACTAAACAACTGAGCTGGGGAAACAAATTCATTGGACAGAGACCACCATGAGTCAAGTTAATACTGCCTTTCACCCATATCTTGTCTGTTTTGAGTGTAAGCTCTTTAGGGCAGGGACACTTCTACTGTGAGTTGTACCTACCTGAATGGGGCCCCAATTTCACTTGAGGCATGTCTGCACTCTTGTATAATAAATAATAATAGTGTACAGAAAGTCACATTATACACTACTGTGGAATTAACACTTGTATGAGATCTTAATTTATACACTCACCCAACAATTAAACAGAGAATATATGATGCCCTTTTACATGAAACAAAAGAAAAAGTGAGCATTGAAATGTATATGCTATTGCACTACATTAAGCTTAAAGGACCAGATTCTCCAGTGCGGTGTGGCAACATTAAACCATACTGCTGATGGAATCTGTCCCTAAAGCTATCTATAACTGTCGGTTTAAGGATCATCCCAATGTCAGGGTGATATGTTAGTTGTACAGAGCCAGAAGAGGGGCTCCCACTCCCTGCTGCTGGCATAGCATGGAAAATTGGACAAGCCTCAAGCAGTGTCAGGTTGGGTCACACCAATCCCCGGCTGGAACATTAGTTCCCTGAGGCTGTTTGCAGCAGGCACAGGTTCATTGTTGTGAACGAAAAAACCCCAAAGTCATTAAACAGACCCTCCCCAAAATGATAGGTCCAAATTTTATTAGATTTTTTTTTTAAATCTAATAATACTTTTGAGGTCTTCTGAATTTTGAACTCTCCCTACCAACTTTCAAAGTGCATGTGACAATTACCGGCTTGCCAACTGCCACATATGTATAGAGGATGAAGTAATGTTGACCCACCTGCTGGAGTTTGCACTAGAGGACCCAATCAAGATTGGGGCCCACTGCATAGAGGGCTTGTCTTCACTGCAAAATTAACTCAATTTATAACTCAAGTTTGCCCCTAATTTGAGTCCAGTCCATACAGAAAAACCCTTAATTCAATAGTGGTGGTGCTTTTAACTCAAGTTGGTTAGCTTCTCAAGGAGTATAGCTACAGTTAACACAACTCGTTAGCCACAACCCCAATCAGTCTCCTGCTAATCCAATCACTCTGTGCAGCTCCAGTGTTATTTTGCAATGTGGCCACTCTCACAGTACAAGAAAACCCCATGCCCCGAAGAGCATACCTTCTATTGCAAAGCAAGGTAGTGAGTTGTGACGTGGGAGGAGGAACTGGCACTCATCTCCTCTCATCAGACGGAAACAATTTTTAATCCCGGCTAAAGCAGGCAGGCTTCCAACAGATGAAAGGTTCTGCAGCTTATTAGCAATGCTGTGAGTCCCCCACAAGCAGAATGAAGTTTGCTTTCTGGAAAGCTAAGTTTATTAAACCAAGTTCTGACCTTTTGAAAGTTTAGACAGACAGGGCCTTCCACTCAGTCAGCCACATCCTAAATTTAAAAGGACCCCTCCTATTAACCGAATACAAATAAAAAGGCAAAAGTTAAATGAATATTAGCACAAGATCCACATTTACTTCTAACTACATTTGCACATCATTCCAACAATTAGTCCAGTGTCCTCACACTAACTTTTATACTTATACACAGCTGCCAAGTTTTGTGCCACTCCATGTAACATTTTATTCAAATTATTTAATGAGATAGTTTGCATATTACCCTAAATTCATACTTATGGCCACCATGCCCTGCCTCAAGCAGTGTCAGGGTTGGGATACAGCACTTGTACAAAACGTGGGTGCTGTGATGGGGGGTGCTCAAGCATGACATGGGACATAACTTCACTAAGTGTGAAGCTGGTGGGTAGCTGGGTGGGGATAGGTGTGTGGTGGGGCTTCTGGAGTATAGAACATCTTGGGGAGCAGGGAGCTCCTGGAGGTAGATGGAGCTGGGGTTCCTGTGAGGCAGGGAACTTCTGGGGGAGGAGGTACTGGGAACTTCTGGGGGACAGGTAGGTGTTGACACCCTGGGGTACAAGTACAAGGGACTGTATCCATTCAGGCACCAGTGACCAAAAGGGAGCAATCATTCGTGCATTGGGCTGACATGGTACACTTCACCTTGGGCCCATCTGCCTTCTCTCAGGCAAAGTGGATGAGAATATTGAAAATCAGAGCAGTCCTCAGGCTGCCTTAATACAGTGCGAGGGAATATGCTCTGCACAGAGGATGTGCTAGGATCAACAGAGAACACACACATCCTCACCTGCACTACATACAGATAAGCTGCCCCCAGTAGACAGCCAAAGACTGCTATTCAGAATAGAAAAAAACATACAAGTAAAAATGTCACCCGCAAAATTATGCAGTAAAACAAATGCAATCAATTAATAACAACCAAAGAAAGTTATATGGTTACCCATTTCTTTTACTATAAAAACAACTAATTTAGCAAATAACCAAAATCAATGAAATATCATGTATTCCCCAGCCACCACTAGCTTTCTTCTATCCCGCAGTCTAAATCTTTTCATTCTGTCTTGTAATACATAAATGACAATAGGAAGGACAGGAATGATGGTCATACCTTCCTTCTTTCCCCCTCCCTCAGCAGGGAGACCAATGGAGAGATTGCTAAGGATAAGTGCATACAAATCACATCTACTCTCCCTGCCTCAGGGAATTTTCAATCTGAATCTCATGAACTTATACTGAATATTTTCTGTAAACGGAACACATGATGGACTGTCGATACAGCATTTATCCCAAAACAGATGAAAAGGGCTTTGCCACTTAGCAATCACTGAGCTCTTTTCACACATTCAAGATAACTGTTGTATCTCACAATAGTGTGTATTGTATTATGGAAAGAATAATTGACAGTTTAGGTCTGATATAATTTTTATCTTCATGAATGAGGAGGTTACCTCATGAAAAGCACAATTGTGATTTCTCCTCTCTAGCAAAGGCATACCAGACCCACAAGATCATGAGTTTTAGATAGACACACACACTTCTTGATGCATCTGTGTGTAGAAATGTGACTGGTTAATACATCATGTTAATGCAACCTAACAGACATTTTTGGTATTATAAGTTAGAATGGTTGTCATTAAAATGTATCATTTACTCACAGTTACCACACAATGCTATCTGAGGTATCCCAGTTATTTCCTTATCTTCAGTGCCCCTCCATAGTAAATGAGGATAAATGTTGACTTTTTATTGACAATCCCTGTTTCACATAACTTAACATGACAGTAATTTCTATCAATTCCAGGTAAATGGAGACCAGCAGGGTTTATAACATTTGAAAAAACTATCCCTTGAAGTTGGTTATGATTAAGGTAACTTGATAAAAAAGAAAATCCAGAAAGGGAATAAAGCTATTCCAAAAATAAAATAAATAGTATTAATAGTAAAACACATTTTTGTTTGTTTTGCAAAAAAAATTACAAAATGTGACTTTTGCTGTATATTTTCATGATAAAGAAAGCAAATTTTAGCAATGTCTTGTTTCTAAATACTAATGTTGCATTAATTTTTCTTTTGTTTTTAATTGTAGCTTCAAGAAAACAAATCCTTTAAAATTAGCTGATAAGGAAAGCAATCTTATGAGAATATCTCATCCCTTTAGAAAATGGTGCAATGTTGTAAAGCCTTCCTCGAAGAATACTGAGTACTGTGCCTTTTACATGAACAAGATCTGCTATATGTACTGATTGTTCACAGGGCTTAATCCTGCTCCTTTTAAAGTTAACGGGAATTTATTCATCAACTTCAATGAGAGGAGGACCAGGCCCTTTAATAAAACCTTTCTAAAAATTAAAGAAAATAATAAACTTTGAAAGTGTGTATGGAACAGTGCTTTGCAGCAAGGTTAATGTTGCTAAGAAATCTCCACTGTAATTCTGGTATATTGACAAAGTCACATACCATACCACTAACAGAAGCCAAATAGTGAGGAGCAGAGTATGCCAGGCTTTTTAATACCACATTTTCAGTTATTACTATAAAATTGTAATTAGGTAGTAAATTACAGTGTTAATATTCACGTTGAACAAATAAGTATTTGTCCTAGTAGAAATGTGCATTATTATGGTAGCATGGGGACCTATTCACCAAGCAAGGCATAGGCTTCCTTCCTAAAAGTTACTCTCTCATTTTGTGGAGTTTCTTCTTATAAACTTTACTTGAGTGAAAAGTAAGCACTTTGCATGTGCTGTTTACTGAAGCCATCTTCACTCCCACAGAAATCTATACTTGCCATGTGGGACATGCCAAAACAGGCATTTCCCCTGCCTCCCTCTTCCCCAGGCATCACTATCTAAAGTATGCAAAGAAATGAAAGGGAATCATTTCCCAAAATAAGGGGGAAAGATTGTGTAAATTATACTATAAAAAACAGACATTCTGTTCACTTTAGGGTTTCTTTCTCCTTTGAAAAGAAGAATTTACTGCACAATGGCAATTCATAATGTATATAATATGCAAAAAATACACTCAAGCCTGTATATTATATTTGGAATCTCAGCAACAGATAGAGTTAAGGTTGTTGAAGTATTTCTCACTATAATCCCTGGTTTTCAGTCATTCATAACTTTCTAACAGTTCCTTCTACGGGGACAAAATTTTTCAAGTCTAATTGCTGTTACCAGGAGAAATGTTCTGGCTAATGTTTAGCCATTTTTAAGTATAAGGGAAGATAAAAAAAATACTCTTTTACTCATTGTACAAAATAGCTTGCAATGTATTTTGCATATCTGTAGCTACAACGGTTGAAATATTCGTTGAAATTTGGCAAAGACTTTACAGAAAAAAGCTTTAAGAGTTTCACTGAAAACATGATGGGATTTGGCCCAGTTATGAATCTTTGGAAATCGTATTTCATGCCTGCATAATACATTTTAATTGTGATTCACCAGTGTTCAGAAGGAAGATAGTCTGCACTATACGTAAACTTAGCTCTGACTCAGTCACCTCAAACATGCGTCATTCATTGCATATCATATCATATCTGTATTGACTAAAGAAAAGGCTCCTGCACGGTACTGTAAAGCTGGGAACTGCCACTTTCTAACGTTAGGATGCTCCCATTTCTAACACTGCAGGGATGCCAAATAACAAACAGTCATAACATGAATGTATAGAAAACCTGTCCTTTTGAGCAGGACTGACACTTCTCTATCATGGGCCTCAGGCCAGAGTACTTCTACATTTGGGGGAAATAGGAAGAAACATTTGTGGGGAGATTAACTACAATATTTTTAAAATCAATTGAAGCTGCTTAAAGATTTGAATAATTAGAATAAGTCTCAGGGAAGATGGATTAGTGGGCAGAGACCAGGTAAAGCTGCCCAAGATGCGTAAGTTCATTTATCATATAGCTTTGCAATTTATCACACGCAGCTCTAATTTTTTTTATAGCTGTCAATTATGTGGAGGTGATAGTCATGTAAAAATTAATTTATCCCACATCTGTTCAATTTAATACTTACTTGTGATCATATCTACACCTCTCAATTTGCCAAATACGGGGCACAACATGTGACAAAAAAAACTCAAATGAGGAACAATTAAAAACCATTCAGGCAGAACACTTAAAATATATATGGGAGTCTTTTAACTAGTGCAAACAACTCTTTTTTATAACCTCATTTCACAATCTTTTAATTCTGATGTACATAATTTTCAACGATAAAAGTGAAGAGGCGCACAGGTAATTGTAGGAGTAAAATGAGTGGTGTCCATCAAAATGAGGTACATTGGAGTGCTGTGATCACATTAGCAGCACCTACTAATCAATCTCCCTGATATTCAATACATTTCAACCCCTTTTTATTTTATTTATTTTAAATCAGCCTGCCAGATAAATGGTTTCTTTTCTCCCCCCTCTGAGCCACCCCCACCATCCAAACCACTGACCGAGACCAAATAAGAGTGAGATTCAGTCCCCTGCCAGTAACAATATCACAACTTTAAACATGACATTTTGAATACACTCATTATAATATTAGTTTGGTAAGGAAAGTGTCTCATCTGCAAAGCCATTCTCTTTTTTTATTTTTTAACATGGTAACACTATGCAATGAGTGGTACTAATTGCACTGTAACAACCACAGTATGTGACTAAGACTACTACATCACCAACTGAAAAAAAATCATGTATGTTAAGTGTTTAACCAGTTTGGATAAGATCCATTATTTTCATTAATGGATTTCATTTTTATTTTATTGGGGGTTTTTTTTACTATAAGATTAAAAGCACATTTTTATTGTGTTTCCTAATGCAATCTTGTGTGATATGTTCAAAATGAATGGAATAGTTATTGTTTTAATTATTTTTTTCATTTTGTTTTTTATCTTGTTTCTGTTTCTATTATTTACTACTTTTAAGTTTATTATCATGCCATTTATCGTATACTATATATGTATGAAAGCCTATGCTGTACATATGCATATGTATACAGTCATATTTTAGTTTACATCGGTATGCACATATATATATATATGCACACACACACACACAAACATATCTGTATCTTTAAAATATATTATGCCATTTATTCTTTCTGGTGTTAGAAATAGATGTAACAGGCCTGAATAATAAATAAATACTGCATTATTACTTAAGCTTTATGTGCATTTACATAATGTATATAATCCCTTTCACTACCCAGTTGCACACTGAAATTAAACTCACATTCTAAAGTAAGATAAAAAGTTTAGCTACTTCTAATATGTCATTCACTTTAAAAATATATTAAAACCGCTATTTAAATATTTGGATTATGTAAATTCCAGTAGACATTAGTGTAGAGTATCAAACATAAACAGATATGAAGGTCATTTTTGTAGGGGAATGTAACTTGTACAGTTAGAGATGGAAAATCAAGAGGTCCCAGACTGTAATGTGAAATCTTGGTGTCACTGAAGTCAGTGAGAGTATTGGGGCAGGATTTCAGCATTGCATGCTAACACAGTGAATATTAAACTAATGCTGCACTTGACTATAGTTGGTCACATATTTGTTTATGTAATTGTAAAACATGCTTCATACTTTCTTACCTCTATTTCCAAAATGACTGCTTTTGGACTGTATAAAAATACAATCCCTCTACATGGGGTTCAACTGCAACTTCTGTTTGCCTATATTCAGTTACAAGACAAAGCTTTCAGAGAGACAATACTGGAAATTTGTGGTTGGAACAGCTCAATTCTTCAAAATCAGGCTTCAGTACAGAAGGTAGAAAAGACACAATTGCTCACAAATGGTGGAGAAGTGCCAATTTATGCCAGCTGAGGATCTGGGACAAACTGCTTAGAGTAATTTTCTGGTGTCTTAAAATTATCTTTTTATTTACCACTGACCATACCTACCTGAAAATAATATTGGATATTACATAAGGTAAAAAACTGAGCAAAGTTAACTATTATTCACAGCAATATGAATGCCCTGTGTTGTTAAAGATTAACAAAATATTCAATACTATTCTGAGGGCTCCTGTAAAACCACAAAAGGGAGAGCTACACAGAGGGAGAGAGAGAAGAGAAAGAGGTAAGAATTAAATATACTAATATCAACATGCTTACTTATAATGTGATATAAGTAATATAATCTTATAACAGATGGAAAACAATGGAGTAACAGTTTATCAGATGGTCTCACACAAATATTTCCCTGTGTCTATTGCTTGAGTCACAGGTTAGAGTAAACTAGACCTGTCACAAATTACCACTTAATCTTTACCAATAGCATGTCAGAGAGAACCGCAAGCAATGTTAGACCAGTGTATTTATATCGCTGACAACTTTGATGACCATGATAAACACATTATTGCATCTCCATGTGAAGTTGGGTATTTTATCCTAAATCACCACACTGTCACCATTTCAGTGTCACCAAATAACTTGTTTAGACCTCCAATATCTCAGCTATTAAGACATTTGAACTGTGGCCCTGTTTAGCACCTCTCGCTAAGGACAGACCGTTAGTTCTCATGGCCATGGGCAGCACTCTCATCACAGCATGGGCCATCTCCTCATATGGAAGCCAGGCTAAAAATTAAGCCAGGTGCAGAGAAGAGCTACTAGGGTGATCAGGGGAATGGAAAGCCTATCTTACAAGAGGCACATAGAAGAGTTTGGTTGGTTTAGCCTCACAAAAAGAAGGCTGAGAGGGGATAATTTTTGTTGTTGAGTTTAGTGTGTAGGTTTGGGTGATGCTGGTGATCAGCGATATACAGGAGGTCAGACTACATGTTCTGGTGGTTCCTTCTGGTCTTTACCTCTATGACTAAGTGTAGCCCAGTTAAGACTATTGCTTGTCATAAATTATCATTCAGAATTTCTTTACTAAACTTGGTTATGAGACAGTGATTCTAGTTTCAAGGGCAAAGGATACAGAGGACATTATTCCAAATTTACCAGCTAGCTTCACAAAATGTGAATAATCATTTATTTTTAACTCACGATAGCAGCCTTATAACACATCTCCATGTCTCAGCAATCTTATCAAAATGTATTGTGTGTTTGATAGACAGAATGATCACAGACAGCTGCTAGTGCCAGTGAATCCTGGAGGTTGCAGACAATTCCATGTTTAGCAGATTACTGGTTGGAAAGAATCCACAGTGTAATTTACTCATTTATTAGGGAGCTCAGGGTCTCTCTGGGCATGGAGATCATATGCCAGGTGGTGCTTCATGGAGATATTCTTTCAGCCAATGAAACAGGAGCTTGAGAGTTACAAAGGTAGCAATGCATGAAGGGTGAGTTTTTCAAAAGCACTCAGTTGGCCTAACTCTTTGCTCACTGAGGTCAATGGGAGTTTTACAGCTGAATTCAGTGGATGCAGAATTAGGACAATGCTGGGCACATTTGAAAATACCACCCCAAAAGCACCTACTGTACTTGGCAGCTCTGACACAGATGACAAAGTATATGACAAAGGTAATATCTTGGCCACCAGGCTCATGTCTGGCTGCCATAAATCCACATTCCCCTGCATCTTGGAGGCAGGAAATGGTGACAAGCTCTGAACCTATTAAAAGAATAGGAGGGAGGTTAGAAGGGGTTGTTGAGGGAGAGGAGGACTTTGCCCATCAGTGTATTGACCTCATGGTAATAAGTACTATAGAAAATTATGTATATAGAAAAGTGCTATAGAAAAGGTTGCTGCTGCTAATGACGCTGCTACAATCTGTTTACCCCTAATTCTAGGGGTATAATATAAAATGCATGTTGACTGTGCCTACTGTCAAATCACATGTAGACAAAGCTCTCTGTGGATTAGCCCACTGGAGATCATTTTTAGACCTCCTTGGCAACTGTTTTTCCACTATAGCCATAATTATGTAGCTAAAGAGTCAATACAGATCTAGTTATAGCTCTATCCACAAAAATTCTGCTATCCTGAAGGGTGGATTCCATTTAACAACTCTACGTTCCTTTAACAAAAGATGCACCCATCATGCCAAAAAAAAAATGATTTTTGCCTGGGCAGGGGAAACTATACATCTATAAAATATTCCTTTTTCTATTTCTATCTATCCCCTTCATCACAGCTTCCAAGCCATGCCAGGGAAGGGGCTTCCTTACATTGTGCAGGACTTAGGCGCTCAAGAAGACAAGTGACTTCCCTTCCGGCATAGCTCCTAAGCTGCACATATGAGTCCCAGATGGCAGTCTTTTCTGCCTCTCGTTCTCTGAGAGAAGGTCCAGTGGAATAGGGTGCTGTCAAGGTTCCTCCCTCTCTCTGAACTCTAGGGTACAGATGTGGGGACCTGCATGAAAACCTCCTAAGCTTACTTTTACCAGCTTAGGTTAAAACTTCCCCAAGGTACAAATTAATTTTATCCTTTATCCTTGGAATAACCACTGCCACCACCAAACTCTAATTGGGTTTACTGGGAAACGTAGTTTGGACACGTCTTTCCCCCCAAAATCCTCCCAACCCTTGCACCCCACTTCCTGGGAAAGGTTTGGTAAAAATCCTCACCAATTTGCACAGGTGACCACAGACCCAAACCCTTGGATCTGAGAACAATGAAAAAGCATTCAGTTTTCTTACAAGAAGACTTTTAATAGAAATAGAAGTAAATAGGAGTAAAGGAATCACCCCTGTAAAATCAGGATGGTAGGTACCTTACAGGGTAATTAGATTCAAAACATAGAGAATCCCTCTAGGCAAAACCTTAAGTTACAAAAAAGACACACAGACAGAAATAGTCATTCTATTCAGCACAATTCTTTCCTCAGCCATTTAAAGAAATCATAATCTAACGCATACCTAGCTAGATTACTTACTAAAAGTTCTAAAAAAGAAAAGGAGTACTTGTGGCACCTTAGAGACTAACC
The DNA here is from genome assembly GCF_965140235.1 of Caretta caretta. Taxonomy (NCBI): domain Eukaryota; kingdom Metazoa; phylum Chordata; order Testudines; family Cheloniidae; genus Caretta; species Caretta caretta. The sequence goes on from NC_134217.1 coordinate 22,674,445, forward strand.
AATTTATTTGAGCATGAGCTTTCGTGAGCTACAGCTCACTTCATCCATTCCTGTTCTATCCCAGCAAAGCAGCATACCAACAGACACAGACCCTTTGTTTCTCTCCCTCCTCCCAGCTTTTGAAAGTATCTTGTCTCCTCATTGGTCATTTTGGTCAGGTGCCAGCGAGGTTACCTTGAGCTTCTTAACCCTTTACAGGTGAGAGGATTTTTCCTCTGGCCAGGAGGGATTTTAAAGGGGTTTACCCTTCCCTTTATGTTTATGACAGGTGCTCTTATTCTTGCAGCTGTCCTGAGCTATGAAGGATAACCCTCTTAATATCTCTACTCTTTGTTAGGTCAACACTCTTGGACCACGTGCAGAAAACCCATTTAACTGTCCAGGGAAAGCATATATATAGAAAAGAAAAATACCCAATTTTATGTATTTATACAGCACAAACAAGATTTTGGAGGCATCTTAACAAGAGCACAGGTAAATGGCAAACATCTGGATTTTTTTCCTGGGCCAAATCTCTAAATAAACAGAGGGAATCGAAGCCACTGGATAGGTTTGTAAGGAAGTCAGGTAAAGTTTCAGTTATTTTCTCTTTTCAGACAAGAGAGAGATAAAGTCAGACACAAAGTGTTGTGGATGGCAAATTGGATGCACACACTTTGTAAGATGTTGACCTGAAACCATTTTAGCTAAAAATTTCCACAACAATTCAGACTGAAGCAGACACCCAAGATGGGAAATTTCAGTCCGAAGGGTTAAGCAAAGTTATAAGCAACTGAAAGTGTCATGCAACCTTAAATGTAGGTGGTACTACTAATTTCACCTATTACTACATGCAAAAGAAAAAATCTATGTTAAAAGAATATTTACGTTGCAAAAGATAAGCAATCAAAAATTAGGAAATCCCAGAATTAAGGTTGCCAGCATAACCTTAATTCAGTCCCATTATGCATATGTGTTATGACATAGTCTTTAATTACATGACCACATATTATTTTTCTATATTGAAGTACTTCCTCAAGGGGTTATTTTATACAAGTTTGCTGTATATACTGTACACATACTGTAACTTCATGTACTACATATTTAATAGCAATTCTCATCTTCTGAGACATACCCATGGCTCAGTTGTTCATTAAGCAATTTTTAAAGAGTTTTATGACCCCAGGAACAATAATTTTTTGTGGAAGCAGACTGAATTGTGTGCTGTGATAATTACACTAAACTAATTGTAGGTAAAATTAGCAAAGGGTTGGAGCAATTTGGTTTCACAGGAAAATATATGCCTTGCTTACACCTTAAACGATCTCTAGCAAATTAATCAAGTAAATCTGAATCTCCTTAAAATCAACATATATAATTTACTGTACATTTATTGTGAAACAGGAAGTTTTCACATTGCTTTGAAAAATGGAAACTAACTAAATGTTTTCTTATCATCATTTTGGTATAAATTACCAATTAACCTAACCCCAGAGAATCAAGCAACATGAGTCTTTTCCACCTCACTGTTACATTAAAATGGTATTCAAATAGAGCAAATAGAGAGAAACACTGATTTGAGTAAGCACCTTATTTTTTATTTCTTTTCCAGATTCTGGTTGATCTTTGTACCCTAGGTGAAATGAATTTGTTCCAATCCAGCACCTACTGGAGGGTGTTTACGTAACAAAAACTGCTGTAACCCATTAATGCCATTGGTGGCAGTATTGGGGACTGGTTTCAGAGTAACTGCCGTGTTAGTCTGTATTCGCAAAAAGAAAAGGAGTACTTGTGGCACCTTAGAGACTAACCAATTTATTTGAGCATGAGTTTTCGTGAGCTACAGCTCACTTCATCAGATGCATACCGTGGAAACTGCAGCAGACTTTATATATACACAGAGAATATGAAACAATACCTCCTCCCACCCCACTTTCCTGCTGGTAATAGCTTATCTAAAGTGATCATCAGGTGGGCCATTTCCAGCACAAATCCAGGTTTTCTCACCCTCCACCCCCCCACACAAATTCACTCTCCTGCTGGTGCTAGCCCATCCAAAGTGACAACTCTTTACATAATCAAGTCGGGCTATTTCTTGCACAAATCCAGGTTTTCTCACATCCCCCCCACCCCCATACACACACAAACTCACTCTCCTGCTGGTAATAGCTCATCTAAACTGACCACTCTCCAAGTTTAAATCCAAGTTAAACCAGAACATCGGGGGGGGGGGGTAGGAAAAAACAAGAGGAAACAGGCTACCTTGCATAATGACTTAGCCACTCCCAGTCTCTATTTAAGCCTAAATTAATAGTATCCAATTTGCAAATGAATTCCAATTCAGCAGTTTCTCGCTGGAGTCTGGATTTGAAGTTTTTTTGTTTTAAGATAGCGACCTTCATGTCTGTGGTTGCGTGACCAGAGAGATTGAAGTGTTCTCCGACTGGTTTATGAATGTTATAATTCTTGACATCTGATTTGTGTCCATTTATTCTTTTACGTAGAGACTGTCCAGTTTGACCAATGTACATGGCAGAGGGGCATTGCTGGCACATGATGGCTGGCACATGATGGTTATTAGGGCCTAATAACATCAGCCACACTATCAGAGGCTCGTTCACCTGCACATCCACCAATGTGATATATGCCATCATGTGCCAGCAATGTACAGACACTCTTGTAAAACAGAAAATCCTGATGCAGCCTTAACTACAGTTTTCTATGGTGAGGCCATAATGTGTGCCCAGTATTGCTAGTGTGTGTGCCATGTGGCTCTTTGTACATGTATTCAATGAATTGTGTGACTACCTGGCCTTTTGTGTGCACAAACACCTTATTTGTGTGCGCAGTCATAGTAAGGGCAGAAAAAAAATGAGGCAGATCAACATATGAATGTTTTCCCACATGAACTTACATACCTGCTGTAAGTAGAATGCTGTAGGTAACTGAATGGCAATTTGCAATGTAGTTCCATGGGACAATTTTGTTGCAAAAGCAGTGTGCCAAAACGTCCTCAGAAACAGTTCTTGAAAAAGGTTGTGCCAGCAGTGAATTTTCCATTTGAACTGCTTTAAAAGAGCCTCTCCCCTGTTCAGCTGCAGGACAGGATTCCTATGTAGTACAGAGAATACTACAATAGTGGCTAGCTATCATACCAGTGAGCACCACAAGCCTGTATGTAATAACAGTAGAATCAGGTGATATGACGTGACATCTATCACTGAATATCCAAAATATTCATCTGCAGTGAGGAGGAAGGAAGCCTGCTGAAACATGTCTGATCTGACAAATATTTTACTGTATTTTGAAAGATATCTTGTACAGTAAAGCGCAAAAAGAAGTCCTTTGTATCACTGTGATTAGAAAATATGCCAATACCTCCCACTTGAATATGTGATTTTTTTCTTACAATGGGAGGTTGGTCTCTTCCCTTTCACTGTTTGAATTGGTTTTCTGAGAAATCCCCAAATTCATATAATTTATATTACGTTAACTAACCTTTATTTTCGGGTTCTTATAATGACAACGAGTTAAGGCTACACAAATTACCGCTTTTGTTTAAATAGAAAAGTTCCCATAAAATATTTAGATTTTAACTTAACTGCATTTTGTAATGGAAAACAGTTCTAACATATTTTTGACCAGCTCTATTGAAGCCAATGATTCCCTTAAAGTTATATATACCTAAAGGGCATACTCATTACACCTCAACTGCCTAAAGCTAGCTCATATTCCACATTTTCCTTGGGGATACAATATTTCATTGCATTTATAAACTGCCCTAGAACAATCATCCCTATTGCCTTTATTAATAAAAGTATTAATAATGTCCCATGCATGGTTACCATCTTGGTAAATACCGGGATTCTTTTGTATTGTCTGTAACATTTAAAGGAATTAGGAGCTGGACTTGGTATCAGGACACCTGGGTTCTACTCCCAGCTCTACCACTAACTTTTTGTGCAACCTTCAGCAAGTCCCTTCACCACTTATCCCTTTGTTTCCCCACTGACCTTTGTCTTCTTAGACTATAAACTCTTTGAAACAGGGACCATCTATAGTACCTAGCACAACGGAACTCCAATAGTTCCTGGAGCCGCTAGGACCAATTGCAATACAAATAATTAATAATAATAGAGTGAAACCTGTCTAGGACATGTCCCCAGTGAGTAATTCCAGGAGTTGCAGTCCTCTGACCCTTGTGACCAGCAATGAGTGGCAGCAAAGTCTCTGCCTTACAGTAGAGAATTGTACTCCAGTGAGACAAAGAAGCAGTCAAGTTGGTAGAAGAGCTATCACAACACTCACGTGGTCACTTTTATATTTTGAAAATGCAGAAGAGAAAAGATACCATTATATTATCTCTTCCCATCACTTTGAATGAAAAGGTTTAGTAAAACATGCATTAAAAACCCATCCTCATTTGCTGATTAATGTCTACCTATTTGAAGGATGGAAACAGTGCATCATGTAGTGCTGAATGGGCTCCTGCAACTTTATGTAAGGCAGGAGTTCCCAAACTGTGGTACGTGAACCCTTAATGGTATGCGAGACATCTCTGGAGGGTACATAGGAGAAATTCTGTAACAGTAGATTTTATGTATTAATTATTTTATTTATTGTATTTTCATATTAGGCTATTCAGATGAAGCTTTAATACTGTGGGAATTTGTTATATAAAATACAGTAGTTACTTTACTTCAAGATGTTCTAATGAGAACACAGATATACAGAGCCCTCACCTCCAATCACAGGACAGTGCGGGTTCAGTTGCCCAGCAACTGACCTCAGAACTTAGGGTGTTTTTTCGGTTGTATATGTCGCAATGTAACTGTAGGTAACAGTGAAATATGGGCAGATGGCTAAAGACAGGTGGTATTAAGAAGAACACACAGTATCAGTAATGAGAAGGGTCGGGGTATGTGGGCAGCTGGTACATTTGGAAGGCAGTAAGCATTAAGACAAGTTTGGGAACCTCTGATGTATGGTTTCAGAGTAGCAGCCGTGTTAATCTGTATTCACAAAAAGAAAAGGAGGACTTGTGGCACCTTAGAGACTAACAGAGGTGTCCTTTCCTGGCTGGCTAGAAAAAAGGGTTGTTGCCCCTTTAAGGACTTTCCCTAACAACTGGGGACAGAGGTGGAGGAAGGAGGAAACTTTACCTGTATGGAGTGAGGAGGAGCAGAAAACAGCTGGACATGGTCAGGGGAAAACAATGTCCTTCCAGCTCACTGGAAGAAGTGGGGTGGTATTAATAACCCATGCAGTCCTGGAGAGGCAGCCTTTGACCTCGGTTGCACTGGCAGTACCCACCTACTCACACACCTATAGAATTGAAAAAAGGTCCCTCCATGATCCACTGTGGGCATTACACTAGTTGCCCTTTTTCTTCTGGAGCCTGGAAAGAATTTTTCCTTCATCGCCAAATTGGCTGAGGCAGGGTGGAGTTTTTTGTGTTTCCCACAACAGTATGGGACCCAGTGGGGTGGGACAGGAAGGTTAGGTTCTAACATCACAATTCAATAAGTAAAACTCATGGCAGATGTTCAATGCAGGTATGGAGGGGATACTGTCATCAGATAAATGGATTGGAAAAGGATGTAAAGGAAAGCATCTTTTAAGGAAACTGAGGAAGTGGGATTTCGGGTTCCTACGTTTGGTACAGCAGGGAATTGACCTCCCTCCTTTTCTAGCCCCCTTAACCCTCTCATGAGGCGAGGGTAGCAGGTCCCAGCCATGAGACCCTAGGACCAGGTTGGGGATTATGTACAAAGGATTTAAACAAAAGCATCCCTTCAGGGAGCTGAGAAGTGGGGGTTGAGACGCCTACATCTGGTTCAGCAAGGAGCCAAACTCCCCTCCTTTTCTAGCCCTCTTAAACCTATTATGAGCATAAGCAGGTGGAAAGGATAAAGGAAATGATGATGACCTATATTGTACAATTTATTGTTGGGTATTCCCACGTATTTTAAGTAAATAAAGTTGCACCCAAATTAAACCACATCTGTTGCCTCCTGCCTTGCTTCCGGGGTGACTGGACAATAGGAGATTTACAAGGAACAAAGAGATGCACATACATAACTCAGGCACTTAAAGTTTAAAGAGAAAAGATGATGCCACAAAGACACACACCATTTATAAAATCTTTAAACATTGGCTTCAGCAAAGTAGTTACGAGAAATGCCCTAAGAGATACAAAATCTAGGAAAAATAGTACTGGCATCTAATTACACCAGTGCAGTTTGCTACTTTTATCTGTAATTGGACTGTATAGTCTTTCATTCTAATTTACTTTACATCTAAACTGTGATAATCAAGACAAGCAGAACAGAATGGCCTGTTACTGGCTATACCACTGACACCAGTTAATGCCTAATTATAACAACTAAATTAAAGATGTGACTGAAAAGAGGTTGAGTATCAGTCTGAAACATTTAATTCTGTGGAAAGAAGTAGAGATTTTAAATCCTAAGTAAAAAAAAATCAATATTATGGCTCATTATATTGGTACTGCTAAACAGATTAATGAAATTAAGTATTTTGTTTTCTAAAAAACATTTTATCATGATGTAAAGATGGTTTTTAATGAAGGACCACAACAGAGAAGGAAATTCACATTCTGAATCAATTTATAAACCAAACTAATCTGGACAAGACTGGATGGGGAATTTACTTTCTTATGAAATCTCTGCAGGTTGCATGATGCAGAATATGATGCAGATTTACTGCAGCATTCTGAAAAACCATGTAAATAGCATATAACGGAGGAGGAATCCAGGATTCCAGGAATTCTCTTTGGCGTAAATCTAATTTTTAATTAAAATCTTTTTGAAAACTCAAAATACATATTAATTTCCTTAGAAAGACAAATTAGCCACAGAGAATAATGTTAGCTACCAGAAAACATGGAAGGGAAGAAAAGGAGTTCAGGAATACTCAGAACTGTTGAACTGTAGCTAGTGTAAATTCTGAACACTCTATCTTAGAGAACATAATGTAAATTGGTCATCTGCGTGTTTAATTAATTACATAAGAATTCTCTAGAAGCTGAAGAAGAAGAAATGCGGAAAATAAAAGTTATGATTGTTAGCACTTTTACTAAAAATATTCTGCTCTAGAGAACAGGTAGGTAGAGTCCATATAAATGACAAGAAATTATTTGCTGTTCGGGGGCATTCAGGGCAATACAGTACAAGAAATGTCATTGATGAAGAAAGGATTAGCAAAATATCAACAAAATGAAATATTCACATTTCCACAGATGTTAAATTTCTAACCTTAACAAAAATATTTATTTGCTTCTACCCCATGGACACCAATATTTTGTGGCTTCTTCCATTTAAGGATAGATCTAAGGAGGAAGGTTGGCTTTGTGTTTAAAGTATTGGACTTGCCCATCAGGGTTCATCTCCTAGCTGCCACAGACTTCTTTTGTGATATTAACAAGTCATTTAACCCTCAGTATTGTACCCCAATTTCCCATCTGTAAAAATGGGATAATGATACTTTCTTTTCTTCCACTCTTTGTCAACTTGTAATGTATTATACAACAACTACTTTCAACAACACTTATGTATAAGTAGGGTTAAAGTAAACCCATGTGTACACTATGCTCTCCAAGATTTTCCAAGTGTGGCTTGGATATTTATTCTTTAGATCTATTGATGGGAAGAATGTATTATAAGAAATTTCAAACTCATTCAAATATAATGAATTAGAAAATAATTGAAGGAGAATGTAAATATTTGCAAAGTTCCTCAGTCTGGTATCATCAGGGCTTTTTTCCACCTTTTGATAATTTTTGCTGCTACTGAAAATCAAGATCAGTGTGCAATATGCCTATTTCTTAGTTACGGTGCTTAATTTGTGTCAGGACTTGCCAGAGCTGAGCCTCAGCAGCTCTAGGCTTGGCAGTTCATAGCCCTGGCACCTGGTTGCTTGCTTCATCAGTTATGAAACTAAAAAAATTGCTTGAGCCCTGGCACCTCTTTCATCACAAATTAAGCACTGCTTATTTGATTTGGTTAGCTTGAATTATGGAAGAGCTCGTGACAGAGGTCGTGACTTGTTTTAACAATTGTATCTTTCCTGTTTATTTTATTTTAAAAACCAGAGGCAGAAAGCTAAACTATTTACAAAGAAAACATTTCATTGAAAACATTATGACTTTGTTTCTTGGCATTTTTTGAGATTTTTAAAAATCCTAGGATGCTGTATTTAAGAGTCTGATCTTTTAAGGCTCTTCCATTTCCATTTGTTTCATTCTTTTGTTCTCAGGAAATATTTCAGAAAGGTGCAGGAGTTTTGCATTAAAAATGATGAAGAAACAGTCCTCACTAAATCATACTGGTGCATTTCTACTGTTACTAGTGACTTCCCAATAGTCTGTGTCTTATTAAGAATTCATTTTTAGTGTACCAAAAACATTCCTAATATAATACAACAAAAATCTATATGTAATAATTTTTCAGTGTTGTTTCTTCATTCCTGACAATATAAAAGTCTTATCTTATCTTGTAAGATAGAAGTGATAAACTGGTGGAAGTTCTGAATTACAGATGTATTGAAATACAGTACCCACCAGAATTTCAAGTAACCCCCAAAATGAGCAGGAAGGTAGATGTAGACAGGCACTCTCTCTCACCTACTACTAAAAGTTTTCTGTTAATTATCCACTGTGCTTGACCTCACACCATTACAAGCTCTCTGAGCTCTTGTGCTCAAGAAATTAAAGAAAGGCCAAATTTAATAGTGGTGGAAAAACATTTCAAAAGTCTTTTTGTGTAAGTGCTGTGTGATTTTAACCCTTTATACATTCATCTAACTAAAGTACAATCATTGTACTATAATAATGAACGGTATATAAAAAAGGTCAGGAACTGATTTTAGCGCTGTATGTGGCTAATAGCTGGAGATTATTTTAATGACTATTCTACAACTGCAAGTTCAAGACAGCCTTGAATGAAAGGCCTGGATCGAAACTCCCCCAAACTTTGTGCAATTTCAGTTCTGGACTTAGATCTGCACTTTCCAGCTCAGCATTTCATTGTCAGCTGAGAAAGAGGAATATTTACACTTGATGTTAACACAGCCTAATAAAAAACTGCTAATACCATCAATATTTGTATCATACTAATGTTTTTTGTGTTAGATGTTCCTTTTTTATTCCCACCACCACCAGTCCTACCTTTGAGTGTACATGCAGTATACCATGTAAAGCATAGATGAGAAAATTGGATGGAATCTCATTCAAATATATTAATGAAGCTAGTCCCCAGGTGAATGGTAATACTATTCATCTTTTATAGGCAGCCAGATACCACAGTTTAAACTGCTCTTTCTGAGTAGTTTAAAGACTTCTCTGGTTTAAAGGTTTATTAAGTTTTCATTAAATTACAATATAGTACCAGCAGTACATGCCAGCCAGTTCATATGCCTGAAATAGCAAATACTAAAACTGTTCCATAAATTTGGTAAGCAACATACACTCTTCCTGTCCCCAAAGAAAAACACCAGTATGGCTTATCGTATTCAACAGACGAGAGACAGTGTCCAAAACATTACATCAGGGATGCTTTATGTAACCTCATCTTTTATAAAGCATGTCAATGAGCCCTAACTTGAAGATAAATGTCTTTGTGAATGGCAAGGGGTCAGCAAGGCTAGACAGAAGCAGTCAATCCTGACCAAGTGTCCACAACTTAAAACACCGAACGACAAACTTTCCTGGCAGCAGTGAAAGGGGGAAAGGTGGTAGATAGCTTGAACTGTCACCCCCACTCCATTTTCAGTACTCAAATCCTAACTTTGCAAGTTCAAACTGCCTACTTAAACCAGAAGACTTAGTACACAATTCCAAGACCTGTAGACTTGTGATGGTTACAGCCAGGGAGATGGGATGGGAAGCAGCACCAGCTTGGATGATTCTGCTGATACACCGCTTTGGCATGGAAAGTGGATTGATACCGAATTTGCAGGAAGAGTATTTTGACTCCTAGTAGGGTCAGGAGGCTCATTCCTCCTCTCCCTCCCCCCCCCCGCCCCCGCCCCGCAGCCTGCACACACACACACGCACAAATCTATCCCAGTACATATATTGGACTAAACTTTGTTGCCAGGGCAACCTATCTGAATTGTTGATCCTATGAAAAGGCATACCATAAATTCATTGAATCTCAATACCTGTGTTTGCACATTGCAAGGTTCATGTCTGTGCTTCAAAGTCCAAAACAAAAGTACCCAAGTAACCTGGCAAACTGCAGTCCCTGTGAGTACCTGGGGAGATGCGAATCATAATCCTATTCAAGGAAACGCAATACAGGATCTCCACACTAACCATGATACCAGTAATATATACAGGAGGGAGGAAAAGCAAGTGGTATGCATTCACCTGATGCTTCCTTTTATGGGTGGCATTTGGCCAATCTGGCATCCTTCAGAGAAATCAGGATTGATGCCTCTGATGCCACTGGTTGCTGTGTATTTCCTACCCTCTCAAACCCAACCCGTAGGAGCACTAGCTGTAATGATCATTGCCCCTTATTTCAAAGCATGCAACGTGTGCTTTGGGCCTGTAAAGTCAAGAAAGGATTCTGAAGGAATTTGCCTTTCCATCCTACTTAATCATGAAAATGACTGTGGAAGTCAATTTATAAAATTGTTAAAGCAAAAAAAAAATCAATAAAGTCCTACATTTGCTGGCTTCCAGTTAAAATTTAAGCAGTGTAAAGACGGGGGGGAAAATCCAGAAACATAAACAATACCAAATACCTTATACATATGCACTGCACTTAAATCTATACTGTTAGACCCATAAGTTCTACAGACCCAAATCTGATATTAATTGAATGCAAAATATTAATTTAATAGCACCAGTAAGTAAAACCAATACTAAAAAGGAAGGGTTAAGAAGAAATCATTATTTGTTTTCAGTTAAACCTTTTGCATGCCTGCAACCAATATTTTCCTCCAGAGACTTTGTTTTCATGTTAACTGTCATCAATACATGCCACCTTGTGAATGAATTTGTGTATCTATCTATATCTATATATATCCTGCTGGCTCAATAGGCCAGTCTTTACTTGTGAGAGGCGTTCTGCTATCCAGATGTCTTATGACAGGAAATTGTGATGGAAGTGTGTTCCAGATGCTTTACATTGGTCATCCTAACTCATTCAGCAGTAATGGCAATTATTTGACAGTGTGAAGACCTTAATGGGATTGTAGAATGTATTCTAAACGTACAGAAGAGTACAGGCTATATAAGGTATGCACACAGCAGTGAAAACTAGCTGCTGCAGAGTTACCATATGAATATAAAAACATGCTTCCTTGTGGTATTCCACCAGCTCTATAGCTGATTAAATGTTATTAAGGAAATACCACTCAACATAGAGCTAGTGAAATTTGAAGAACTTGACAAATACTTTTTGCTGCTATTCAAACCTGGTCTGGATTTGAACCAGTGATCTAGAGCTGAAAGACTCTGCCCCCAATTCTGAGCTGTGATCTAGCCCCTTTGCGCCATCATTGCAGTATAAACCCAGGCACATTTCTGAGCTGAATTTCATCCCATGCATGAAAGTAGGCTGAATTTCATCCCAGGCAAAGTAGGCTGACATAACACCCTTTTACTGCCCCAACCTCCAAAGCCCCTAGTGTAACGGTGTTCTGTGGGTGGTGTGGCTAGTGCACTCTGTGCTCCAAAAGAACAACACAGAGTCAAGTGGCACCTTAAAGACTAACAGATTTATTGGGGCATAAGCTTTCATGGGTAAAAAACCCACTTCTTCAGATGCATGGAGTGAAAGTGACAGAAACTGGCATAATTATATATTGGCACCTGAAGAGAAGGGAGTTACCTTACAAGTGGAGAACCAATGTTGAAGGACAATTTAGTCAAGGTGGATGTGGTCCACTCCTAATAATTGATGATGAGGTATTAATACCAAGAGAGGGAAATTTGCTTTTGTAGTGAGCCAACCATTCCCAGTCCCTATTCAAACCCAAATTGATGGTGTTAAGTTTGCAAACGAATTGTAGCTCAGCAGTTTCTCTTTGAAGTCTGTTTCTGAAGTTTTTTGTTGTTGAAGAATGGCTACTTTTAAATCTGTTATTGAGTGTCCAGGGAGACTGAAGTGTTCTCCTAGTGGCTTTTGTATGTCACCATTCCTGATATCTGATTTGTGTCCATTTATCTTTTTATGTAGCGATACCTTCAACAATCGGTTAGTCTTTAAGGTGCCACCAGACTCCTCATTGTTTTTGTGGATACAGACTAACACAGCTACCCCTCTGCTGCTTGGCACACTGTGCTCTGGCTCTCTGGGTTACCAGATGGCTCCACTGGGGAGCTGTTGCAGGCAACACAAATTAAAGCAGCTCATGGGCCAATTCTAATTTATTCCAGGGACCAGACCCAGACTTTGTGAGGCCCAGGCGGCACAGCTCAGGATCAGGACCTTTCTATTCTAATCCCTTAAGCCGGCCAGTCCCAGCCTCAGACTGATCCACAAGGCTCACAAGGGCTTTCCCTGGGGAGTCCTGAATTCAAAGGTTCTTACAAAGGAGACAGAACTTCTTTCAATGTACATTGGCTTGCAGGGACCCAGTGAAGAGAAGGCTCTGGAGGACATCATTACAGAGGAGCTGGTGAGGACACCTGCAGGCGCGTTGGCACTGCACTACCTCTATAGCTGCCAAAAAGGGGGAGATCTCACGCGGGACATGCTGCTGCTGCTGCTGCGATGGAGCGCCAAAGGCTCGGACAGCAAGTGCCTGCCTGTGGGCACGCACTCTTTGGAGGGCCTGGTGAAAGCAGCAGCAGCCGCTTCTCCTCTCTCAGCAGCAGCAAGCTGCAGGCATTGGAGAGGGATTAAAAAAAAAAAAACCATGACTCCAGTTATCTTTACAAAGTACAGCCCCATGGGGGATTGGAGGAGACGTGCCTGGGGTGATAGGTGAAGGAGGAACATCGGAGGCACACTGAAATCTCAGCAGTAAGTAACTTTAGACGCCATCACAAGAAGGGCTGTTTGGCTGATGGGTCTGCATAGTTTCAGTCTCACCTACCACTCCTCAGCTCCTTTCCCAAGGTCCCCGGTGGACTCACTATGTAGGCTGTCAAGAAGCCGTGCGTGATTCTACTGTGTTCAGAGCCTTCCGCTGCTCTTTCTTGGGGATTTCCTTCTTGGGATTTGCCCTTCCCTTCTGCTCCCAAGTTTGCCCATCTGTAAATAAGGTATAACACTTACATGACTGGCCAGTTTTATAATTCATTCACCTACATGACCTGAATCCATAATGTTTCACAGCTTCATGCAATGATATAACTCCAAGAAGTGCTGTCCATGAAGGAGCAGAGACATTTCAGTGTCAGCAGTGACACTCCTAGGAGCAGTACTCTGAACAGATACTTAAAACTGTGAAAACAAAGCAACTAAAATGTTGCCCCAAAGACTACAGCAGATGGCAAGGGAGGTTTAACATTTTTCAACAAAATGATTCGTCATCATAAAATGCCAATTTGTTGAAACGAACACCGCTTGTGGGAAAGAGTCAGTTTGAACATATTTCTCCATAAAAAAAATTTTTTTGAAAGCAGTTTTGAAATTGTTGAAACATCCCTGTGATGGGGTGCAACTCACCACTGTGGCACCCCCTGATGGATGTTCCAGGGACCAGCTCTGCTAGCCGGTGCGTATCTGACTGACTCTTCCTTCTCTCCCGTTTCTCCTTTCTCTCCTGTTCGGTCCCTTTGGCCTTCTCTACCAGCTTGGTGCACCCCCTCTGGGTATCCAGCACCCCTTTCTGTTCCTTTCTGTCTCCCTTGCCCTTTCCTTAGCTCAGGTCCCCTTTCTCATCCCCAGTCGGGATGCTGCCCTTCCTTGGGCTCCTGTTCTGTCTGTAAGGGCACTTACTGCCTCTTCACATGCCCTGGTTCCCCACAGGCAAAATAAGTGTCCCCGCTTCCTGTTCTCTTCACAGGTCAGGAACCTTGGGGTTTCCCTGCTCTCTTTCCCTTGGGGGTAGACTTCTTCTTTTCCCAATAGGGGCACCTTCTCTTGAAGTGTCCCCTCTGCCCAAAGGCATAACACTGCCCTGCTCGGACTTCTGGCCTGACCCTCGGACCTGGCTTCTTGCCCCAGGCTCTCTGGCCCCTGATCACCTCCTGAAGGGCCTTGAGCAAATAATGCTGCTCTTCCACTGGTTGCCTCAGGCATTCCTGCAAATATTTCTGTGCCTCCTACTGTTACTGCTGGTTCTCCAAGATCTGCCACACCAACGCCTCAATCCCTGTTGATTGATACCAACCTGCTTCAGTGGAAGTGGCAGCTCTGAAGTCCAGCCTGGGAAGGTACACCTGCCTTCCGCCAAAAAGGCCTTGGTACATGGCAGCTCCATAGTCCCTTTACCTACAAGTGTCCCTGAAATAGTCTTTCAAACTCCTTTTCTGTGAGGGGCAGCTGTCAAGCAATCTCTAAGTCTCTCACTCAGTCCCCTTCCCTCAGGGGTGACCGAATGCCCACATTCTCCAGCATGTGTAACAGGGTATGACCAATCACTGTAGTGCCCCCTGCTGGATGTCCCGGGTATCAGCTCTGCTAGCCCATGTGCCCTCTTCTGGTGGCATCTTGCCACCATCACTTTGGTTCCAGGGACACAGCCCTCCAGCTTTGCTGCACTCTGTACTCCTCACTTCCGGGGGACAGTATCACAGTCGCTCAGCCCATCCATTTCCTCAGGGGCTGGTGAGGGTGAGTGGGGGTCCCATTTGCGGGTCCCATTTGATGGCTGCCATTTGCTGCATCCCCACCAACTCCTCTGTAGATCTCCTGGGCCACTTCTCCATGGCCCTAGCACTCCAGGAGCTGTCTTTTACTCCCTGGGTTTCTGCCTGCAGCACTGCTCTGCCCAGGGTGCTTGCTGCCTTCAGCCTGCAAGGCAACCAGTCCTCTTCCCTCCGCAAGCTCCAGGGAGTGACTGAAGTTGCTCTGCTCTGCAGCCCTTCTTATATGGGCCAGCCCGGCCCTGATTGGCTGCTCCTCGCAGCACCTCTCTGATCGGCTACCTCCTGCGCAGCCTCACAAGGGCTGTATTAACCCCTTATAGTCCAATGTGGGGCATGCAGCCCATCACAATCTCAGTTAGACTTTTTTTTAACAAAAAATTCAATTTTTTCATTTTGAAAAATGTTTGGTTGAGAAACATAAGCAAATTAGTGTCTATGTGTATTTAAAAAGGGACCAACACTGCTACAACAACACTTATATGCCATTATTTAAAGATTGATTGATGAGTATTATTAACTACTCAAAATCCATGTTTAAATCCATGTTTCCAATCCCATGCAATAGCATTTTCCAGCCATTTCCTGAAGAAAGTACTGATCCTAGATATATTTGGAATGAATATTTTCAAATAGATTTTCATCACCATAAACCTCTATAGATTGGTGGAGGGGGACTTTAGCTACTGCTTTTATTTTATCTGGCCCACTAATTAAGCCATGTTTGCTCAATTAACATCCAATATTAAAAAATGTAGCCCACTTATTTATTCTAAAATTCTAAGTGTCCCTTTCTCTTTGCAAAACTTACCTCAGTGTTTCATTGTGTTCTTTGAGGTCCCTTGTTCAAATTAAATCACCAACCATTATAACTTCAGCACCTTGCAATCCCATGATCTGTGCAATGACTTTTTGAAATACCACAAGAGCGGAACTAATGCCAAAAGGCATTCACTTAAATTTATAATGTCCAAATGGTGTATTAAAAGTCATTAGCTTAGAACTTGATTCATCTAACTTTACTTGCCAAAATGCATGTCCTACATGTACCACTGAGAATATTTTTGCTTCTTAGAACTTAGTTGCCATTTCTTCAATAATTTTTATTGAATAACATTAATGTTTTATGGGTTTATTTAAATGCATGGATCAATGCATATATGTACGTTATTTGGATTTTAAATTACAACCACAGAATTAACCCAGTCTGTAGGCTGTTGCACCTTTTCAATATCTCCCGGTTTTTCCATATTATCAAGATCAGATTTTATTTTATCTCAGCAGGCAAATGGAATTTTTCTTGATGGATGTATCAGTGGTAGTACTCATTTGTAATATGGCATTTCTCCTTCATGGTAACCTAACCCTAGGAAGATATCTATCAGTTCTCCTTTATGATGCCTGTGCTTCCTGTATATGACACAGCGGCATTTGCCACAGACATCTAACCCTGTCAGGGGCACATCTGTATTTATGATTTGGAAAGATATTTAGTTACGGCGGTTTTTTTTTTAAAATAATGTATGAGCCCCATGCAGGTATTTCATTACCTAATTATAAAACATGGGTTGCTTTAGATTTTTGTATTGTAACCTCAACTAAATTTCCTCAGGTTAGATTTTCTTTGAATTAATATGGCATTGTGTATTGGCATCCAGCTTGAAGGATACAACTTCACTATTAACATCTAGCCATTTTAGACATTTTAACTCAATCTGCTCTGTTCTTGCTGTACCTACTAAGTGACATCTTAGACTGCCTTCCTCTGTATCATGGGGCACGGGTCACTTGCTGGAGGATTCTCTGCTCCTTGAAGTCTTTAAACCACGATTTGAGGACTTCAATAGCTCAGACATAGGTGAGAGGTTTTTCGCAGGAGTGGGTGGGTGAGATTCTGTAGCCTGCGTTGTGCAGGAGGTCGGACTGGATAATCATAATGGTCCTTCTGAGCTTAATATCTATGAATCTATACCAAACACTCTTTGCTTTATCTGCATAACATACTGTAGAAGAGTGATTCACCAGCCAGGGGACACCCTTGTGTCAGGGCGTAGTAGGCTTTCATCCTCTGGTGCGCCCTGCCAAGAGTCATGCTGGCCCTGTGGTAGTGTGCATCTTCTTGTGACTCAGCCTTCCAGCCAGGTTACATTCAAACACACTACAGTACTCTGGAGTAACAGAGAATCCTGAAACACAACCATCCAATGACCATATTCCATTGTAACTCTCACACCTTCTGGGTGTGGTGTTCTGTCCCATCTATTGGCACAGAGACCACCTAGAGAGAGTTAAATGAGTCTGTTCTACAGCCTTAGCTAACAGCCAGTTGGCTTTTAGCTCATGCAGTAGAGGCTCATGCACTAAGCTCCAGAAGCCTCCGGTTCAATCCTGCCCGCTGACAACCGGGGTCTGTCGGCGTTACACCATGTCTTCTTACCCCTTATATTGGGGGCTTTCACGCCACCTTCCTTGGTGGCTGGTAGAAGAAACCAGACTCTCCCTCTACTCTGCATCTGGACCCTGTGGCAAGCATTTAAGGTTTGCTTTCTCCAGCTCCTTCTTGTCTTCCTACCGCAGCTTATCTCCAGGCCCTTTCCGGGCTTACCGCTACATAGAATCTTTGCCCTTTCTCAGCTCTGCAGAGCCCTTTCCTGCTCTTGTACAGATCTATGCCTCCCAGAGCTTTCTCCCTGGTGGCCTGACTCCTGTCCCCAGTCTCTCTGCATACCTGTGTCTCTTGCCTCCAAAGCACCAACCCCAGCGTTGTCTCTCTGATGTCTGACCCTTTTTTCAAGGCTCACCCTATCAGCTCACTACTCCTGCCCTTTCTCAGTGTCTATCCTGTCCCTTTGCCAGAGCACCCTTTTCTGGAGTGAGGAACTCAAGGCCAACTATCCCACTGGGCCTCTGCCTCCGTTCTACAGCCCTGAATTCATTCCTTTATTAATCATCCCACCCTTCTCAGCTGAGACTCACCCTGAATTCAGACACCCAACTCCTCCCCATCTGAGCCTAATCATAAATGGGGATTGACCCATCCTTCCCATGAAACCGGATACACTAGCTGGTCTCTGGTTCCATTTAACTCTTTCTCTCCCAGTGTGGGGTATACACCCCATCACGCATACTTTTCAGAAGAATGATGTTTTCTCTCACATTTGTAGAATATTTGACCAAGTGTTTGGCAACTTCTTTTTTGTGTCCTCATACCATTCCATTTAGTGCAAAGGAAATTTGACAAGTCAGCAAATCCTTTATTCCTATTTTAACTGGTATTTTGATTTCCTGTATTTTTAGTTTTCTTTTTTTAAGTGCCACATTGACTAGTTCTTCATTGACTAGTTCTTCAGTTCATCCCTTAGGTACAGAATCTGAATTTTACTGCTTCTACAAATCTCTTGGCTCAGGATAAAATTAAATATACTTCTCACAGCCATCTGAGTCTCACTTGTATTCCATTTAAGAGTCACAGAAGTACAATAGTTCCAAAACTCACACATCTGAGCGTTAAGCTTTCCAGTAATATATGCCTCATATGGTTTATAATAAATCTTGCAAATAAAAATCAAATTGCTTTCTCAAAAGTAAAAATATTTCTGGGGTTACAGAACCTCCCAAAATGATCCAAAATCTGTTCCATAGTCTCTTTATATTCTCCTTTCTTTGATGTAAAAATGGTATGTATCTGCAACATTCATAAAATATTCCAGTTGGAGAAACGTCTTTGCATGGACTTGAAGTGCTTCCTCTGTAGACACTGTAGGCAATGAGAAAAATATTAAATTGCTCCTTAGACTGATGCAATTTTCTGTATTGTGTCTTGGCACATCCAGTGGTTCTGGAGGAAGACATTGCTCCATGATATTTTGTTCACTAATGTTTAATGAGAATCTCAGCTGGCAGGTTTGTCTGGAAACATATTGTCTGCAGACAAATACTTTCATATTAATTGCCAGAGCACTCAGCTTAGTCTGAGCCTGGTCAGGCTCCTGCACATATTTAGCTGACTCCAAGCGGGTTCAGAAGCTAATCACAAGAATTACCACAGTCACTCCCATATTCTACAATCTATACTTGCACAGCACAACTCACATTATCCCATGTTCTTGGGAAGATGCACAAAATGTTTAATCATTAAAAATATCATTCAAACCCAGCTGGCAGATTTCAAAGTTTATACAAATTGGGATAGTGGTAAATAATGTAGAGGGCAAGTCACTGATACAGGGCGATATTACTTATTGGATGGGAGATGCTATCCTGGGAAGCAGTGACTCTGAAAAAGATTTGGGGTTTGTGGTGGATAATCAGCTGAACATGAGCTCCCAGTGTGATGCTATGGCCAAAAAGGCTAATGCAATCCTGAGGGGGCATAAACAGAGCAGTAGGTGTAGAGGTTATTTCATCTCTGTATTTGGCACTGATGCAACCACTACTGGAATAGTGTTTCTAGTTCTGGAGTCCACAATTCAAGAAGGATGGTAATAAATTGGACAGGGTTCAGAGAAGAGCCACAAGAATGATTAAAGGATTAGAAAAAAATGCCTTATAGTGACAGACTCAAGGAGCTTAATCTATTTAGTTTAACAAAGAGAATGTAAAAGGGTGATTTGATTACAATCTGAAAGCATCTACATGGAGAAAAAATATTTGATAATAGGCTCTTCAGTCTAACAGAGAAAGATATAATATGAGCCAAAGTCTGGAAGTTGAAGCTAGACAAACTCAGATCAGAAATAAGGTGTATATTTTTAACAGTAAGGGTAATTACCCATCTGAACAATTTATTAAGAGTTGTGGTGGATGATCCATCACAGGCAATTTTTAAATCAAGATCAGATGTTTTCCTAAAAGTTCTGCTCTAGGAATTATCTCTGGGAAATTCCATGGCCTGTGTTACACAAGAGGTCAACCTGACCAAGGCAAGCTAGTCCTGTGCCAGAATGTAGTGAAAATTGTCCTACAAGGTTTGAAAGCTATAAAGCTCTTTGGTATAGGAACTGTCTTTTACTATATAATTGTATAGCACCTAGTAAAATGGGACTTCAACCTGGTTGAGCCTTGCAGGCACTACCATTATATAACACTGGCATTGGGGGAAGTCAGCTAACTCTGGAGAGTTGGCAGGACATACTCAAACCTCAGTTAA
This sequence comes from Caretta caretta, assembly GCF_965140235.1. Classification (NCBI taxonomy): domain Eukaryota; kingdom Metazoa; phylum Chordata; order Testudines; family Cheloniidae; genus Caretta; species Caretta caretta. The sequence continues at coordinate 22,694,361 of NC_134217.1, forward strand.
CTAGAGTATTGCTTAACTAGAATTTTAAACTGGGGATGTTCTGTGCCAGCTATTTGCTCATGAAATGATAGTACATTAGTGTGTATATTATTTATTTATGCATGAATGTCCCTGTGTGTGCACACACACACTAGAAAGAAAGAAAGAAAGAAAGAAAGAAAGAAAGAAAGAAAGAAAGAAAGAAAGAAAGAAAGAAAGAAAGAAAGAAAGAAAGAAAGACATTCATTCTCTTATCTGTATGAGAGGATATTTCAGTTTAACTAAATAAGGACAGACAGTAAAAGGCAGAAACCTTTGTAATAAAGAACAAATTACATTTTACTTTCTTGTATAATTAAAATGTATGCATGAAAGTCACACAATTCCTGTTGACACTACTGTTAGCCAGAAGCAAAATTATTTGAAAACAACATTCTTTTAATATTATATATATATATAAAAAACATAATAACATGATCCTTTTGGCTGCACAGTCTTCAACAAAAATAATTCTAAACAGACAGTATAATATGATTCGTTTAAAAGAGTTAACAAGGTATAGCCTATTCTTAGTTGTATTTTAAATCTTCATGTATTAAATATGACCAGAAAATATCAGTAAAAGTTAACCTAAAGCTTAACGGCTTATGTAAGAATGCTTTAATAAAAAATGTTGCTGAGGTTATTGAACTGTACAATTAAACCCCTCCCACTAAATACTTTTCATTCTAATTTCTATCTAAAGCTTATTCAGCAACCAAAATGCCAATGCATTTCTTCAATTTCCACTTCTTTGAACCTGCTAATGTATGAATAAAAAAGATTTATTTGTGTTATTAGCCACATATAACCCTCTTGTCTAAAAAGTAGCTTTAAACACAAAATTCCTGATACACACACGAACCTACAAAATATCTGAAAGATCATTTTGATTTTTTTTTGCAAGCTATATTTGATTTACATCAATTAGGTCTTTCACATAAGGTATCATATAACAGGAAGGCTAATAACCCAGAAATAACCTCATTAAAAAAGACAGCATATCGGTCTAAAGCAGAATGAACTCAAAGCAGAAAAATTAGTGACCTGGAAAGTAGCAGGAAGAGGTAATAGCAATACAGAGAAAAAATACATTTCCCATTAGCTAGTCAAAAGTAGAAATCACCAGCAATAAAGTAAAATTACAATAGAAGCATAAGGAGAACATTTTATAAAATGTTTTTTATCTTTACAAATTCTATAGCATACAATGTATATTTGCCAACTAAGATACTGTCTGAAACTACGTTAGTACTATTAGTTCGTCCATGGGTTCTTTCAGATGCATGAAACAGTCTCTGGCAGCGTATTACTAGCAAGCCTAATACATTTACATTAAATTATCAGTGCATGATTCCACTATCTATGAATTCATCTTTTTTAAAATTAATGATTAATAATGGTTACCAAATGTGGTTTTACAGAAATTCTCCTAATTTAATATTACCTGTTTGGATTCCAGTTCTAGCAAGGTCTTTTCAAACAATTCCTGTTAATATGCTGAGCATTTTTTTAAAAAGCCAAAATATTTCCTGCTCACAAGGCATGGTTTCACAGAGAACACATTTCCTAACATTTTTCTTCATGAATCACATCAAGCTACAAATGTAACTGTCCTCACCTCTACCAGGGCTAAACTGGATATATTCAGTTGAAGTCAATGGTGTCAATGAAGTTAGTCTAGTTTTTTGCCAGTTTAAATGACAGCAGCATCTTGCCCGAAGTACATAACTCACCAACAAAGTAAACCATAAAGTTTGGTTTGATTGTATTTGATGGACAGCATTTTGTAAATATGTTTTTACACACACACACACACGGTAGAATTTGAATGATTTTATCTGCTCCTCAGTTTTATTTTAACCAGTTTCAAAAAGATGGAAGAATGAAATAGCACTAGTAGAGAAATCTTAGTTATATAAAACTCCTACCTACATGCGTGCATTTTTACTTTACCTTTTAAAATCAGGATTACTGGGAAAATATCTGGTTACAACAAATTGTAGGGCAAATTATCCCGTGTTGGATTCTCACTTTCTGGCCAATGGTCTGGCTGGAAATCAGTGCTCCACCTAATAAACCACGGAACTCAGATGTGGTCAAATCCCCCCAAACTTGGCAGATTGTGGTGACCCTGTGCCTCTTCACTGCCTCCAGGACTAAGGCAACCCTATTTCTGCTGAAGCCGTGGTTCCATTGGCCACTGCCCTTTCTCAGGGTGAGGGGTTCATCTGGTGAGAGGGAACTGCTTTAAGAATGCCTGTGGGCTTATAGAAGGATGATTCTATGTAGAGTAACTGGTTATCCATTTCTGTGCACCTTCACCCACTCCCAACATGACAGGCCATAACTGGTGTTCCATGAGATCATGAGGAAAAGGGAAACATACCATAGAGCTGACTGTTAGCTGATTGGCAGACTCATCATCTGAGGAAGGAAAAATAAAAGCACAAGCTATGTATCACTTCACATTTCTTTCCTTGTGGCTGGCTTTGTTTCCAAAAATAAAATGCAAAACCAGAACAAATCAACTCAAACTAATGGGTACTAGCCCCCCAGGACCTTTCCAGCTTAAGCCAGCTGGGAGGAGACAGGGCATATCCTTCCTGTACTGTGAGCCTCCTTTGCTTCCCCTTTCCTTTTATAGCCCCATACAGCTTAACATGAGACAGGCAGAAACCCAGGAACCCCTTAGATGTTGGAGCACCTTTATACACCACCAGTCTCCCTTCTGTGCTTTCCAGCCCCCAAGATCCACTGATTTTCTCTGCTCATGGAAGTGGAGAGTAGCATATGGGCAATATGGAGAAGGAGAATTTCATACTGTTCTTTTCAAATACTGCATTGCTAAATAATGTTAAGGAAAAGCCTCTCCTTCTAAAGCCAGACCTCTCCTTCTGAAGCCAAAGGAGCATATAGTTTATGCTGGTACAATATATCAAGCAAACAAAATAAAATCTCTGTTTTCTGGCTGGCTGGCAGTTTCTTCGCTCTCTCCTTCCCATCTCTCGTCTGAAGACAATGCAATACAATCTCATCTTGATGTGAGGAAAAAATACTTTAAAAGCTTCATCCTCCTTATGGTTTAAAAAAAAAAGCCTCCCAGCTATGTGTTTACCATGGGTTTAACCTACTTATAAGGGATGTAGCTTTATTTGGCTCCGGGCTGCACCTGAGGCCAAAACCACATTGAGTGGTCAAAGACAGAGATTTCTCTTAAACGTCATGATGTCTCATTTCAATTTCTTCTGTGCAAAAGTATTCATGTATAAATACTCTACAGCCACTCTAAATACAGTACAGTGCATTAAACCACAAAAAATTACATTTATATGGAATAAGACTCTGGAATGAAATAATAAAGACAAGAACATTCAGACCAAAGACAAACTCCTCCTTATTTTTTACCTTACGATCCTTTATTGATAGCAACTACAGTTCATTGGACATGTGTTTTACCAAGGAAAACTTCTTTTTACCATTATAATTAGTTGCAGAATGGTAGCATTTACGGGTCTTGATCAAGTCAGTGCCTCATCATGCTAGGCACTGCACAAACACATATTAAGACAACCCCTGCTGCAGATAGATTACAATCTATGTAGACAAGACAGAAAATAGGGACAACAGAGGAATAGAGACCTGAAGTGAGTTACACAAAGTCACACAGTACGTCAGGGTCAGAGCAAGACATACATCCTGGGTCTCCTAAGTCTAAGACCTGTGGTCTTAGTCCACTAGCCCATCTTCCTCCACAATGGTCTTCAGTACCAGTTTTGTTGTGAGGTGCAAATCACATTATCATCAACAGAATTTATGCACATGACAGCGGGCAGTACTATTACATATAAATGTATAATGGATTTTGGGCTCTTTTTTAAAAAAAAATGGCCTCCAATTTTCTCCCTACAACAAATTGTGGGTATAAACCAGAATTAAGATACGCTTGATTTGTGGCTGCAAACAGTACTGAAAACAAGAGTATTATAATCCAAGATATCATCAGAAATGGTGTAACAGGACAGCTGGCCTATTTAATGTAACAGCACTCAGCTCTTCTGTTCCAGTCCAGATGCACCCAGTTGGACTAAGTGAGTGGGGCAGCACCTGGGGCTGATAAGAGGCCTGGTAGAAGGAGCTGCCAGAGGGTCAAAGCAGATTGGCTCAGCCAGGAAGAGCGGTTCCTGGGAGAGAGCTGAAGACAGGAGAGCAGCAAGGGGTTTGCTGGCTGGTGTTCCCAAACCAAAGAGCCCGGCTGGAGAAGGCTGAAGGAGGGAGGAGTGGCAGAGGGACTTGCCCGCTGGCTCTAAGCCAGAGAGCTGGAGCCAAGGGCCAGGAGTCTGAAGGGCTTACTCATTGGCACCTCCTGGCCAGGGAGCTGGGTCCCAGAGGAACCATGAGAAGAATGGCTGAGAGTGTGCCCACTGGGTAGAGTGGGGTTGTGTTCCAAAAGGAAGAGCTGGGGTGGCTGTCCCAGCAGGGGGACAAAGGAGAACTGTTAGAGTCCAGGTCTGGTGAAAGACACAAGAGCAGTGAGAAGGAAGCAGTTTTAAAGACCACATGCACTGGGTGATATGGAGTACATTGTGGGATTTTGTGGTTGTGAACTTTTGTAATGTGTTTTGTTAATAAACTGTGATGGACTTGAGGCAATGCTTGTATTGAACTTACTAGGATCCAAGAGGGAAACTGAGGAAAGCGGCCACTTGCAGGCCTGCCATGAGGCCATGAGGGGGCGGGCATCTAGGAGGAGGCCATTTTTTAATAAATAGTCATTTACTGAGAGAAAATAAGCTTCTTGTAATAAACAAAAGCAATTTTCTGCTGTCAGAGGAAATTTACCATTCCCTGAATATTACCATACCACAGGGTCTCCCTCTACCCCAGGGGAGGTCTTACATATTATTTATATAGTTCCAAAAGTGTGCTAGGTGCATTACAGACAGTAAGAACACAAGGACCTCCCCGCAAAATCCTGCTGTTCAATCTAAGTAATGTCTCCAAAGTATTTGGGGGGTTATGAGCAATCTAGCGGGAGATGTTTCAAAGGCCTCATTGAAAGTTAATGGAAGATGGGCACCTTACTCCTTTTTTGTGCCTTTGGCAATCCACCCCGATAAATTAACAATAGCGGGCCACATTTTTAGATGGTTCTTTTATACAGTGCCAGTAGTGGCAGCTACTTTAATATATTAAAATAGAAAACATACACAAGTGAGACCCACAAAATATTACTGAAATGAGGTTAAACTGTTTCAAACCTTTCAACATACAGAAGCTTGGCTTATAAACTACTCCAAGGACTGTTTTCTTTTAAGTGCTGGTACAAGATGTCTCTGGGATAACTTAAAGATTTGTTTTAAAATATTTTTTTGTATTCTATTCACCTTACGTTAAGTACAATATCTTTACCGAAAGCGTCAGGTATGAAGTTGCTAGAGGAAGCAAACCAGAAGCACAGCTTTGTACAATTAGTAGACAGGCTGTTGCTTTTAGTTAAAACTATTAGTCAGATGCCACCACTGCTAGAAGAAGTAAAATTCAGAAATATTGAAAATGAAGCTGCAGCAAAGACAGGCACAGAAAGCAGAACACATGACACTTTAACAGCAATTTGGATTTTGGTCAGGAAAGTGTTCGTTTAGGATTCCACTATAGAAATAAATGCTTTCTGGAGCCTGCTTCTAGAGGCAAAGTGCTGTATGGCACGGGGACTAGAAGCAGCACTCTTTTCAACTCAGATGCTGGGACTCCATCCTAGCTTCTCTGCTGAGCCTTGCAGAGCTACCATTTTTTACTAGGAGAGCAGGACAATCTACTGGGAAAACCCAGCCCCTTACCTAGAACTTGCAGGGGTGTCACCAGAAAGAAACAGACAACTTCACCTGAGAAAATATGGTTAATTGGGTCAAACTGTGTGACAACTTTGGTGATTTAGTTGTGCACATATGTCGAACAGGGGGCTAGCCTCTGGAACCAAGTTCCTTGTGCAAATTTTGCCCCCTGAATCCAGATGTTAAAGTTCAGTGTACTGAACTGTGGTATGACTTAGCTCAAGAAAAAAACTGAACAAAAACTGGACACATCACAATTTCCCCTCAATAAAAACGAACGGCTGCTGCTGTGGGAAAGCGCATACTAAGTATCCTCTTCAGTGTTCCTTCTGTCCAATGGGCTTTGTCCCATGAACCTTAAGTCATACGAGCAGTCCCAGGAAATCACTGGGAATGTTTACGTGAATAAGCACTTGTCACACAATAAGGGTTGGCAGGACTGGACTCCATTTTATTTGTATCTCAATGAGAAGTTTCTTTCTCAGCAATAAGAAATGAGTCTTGTGAAGTACTGAAGATCTCCCAGTTGATGCTAGATCCTTATCTCCTGCTGGAGTTAGTATCTTACAGGATCAGAGCCTAGCTGTGTGAAAACACCAGCATTTAAAATTCTTTTAAAAAATTCAGCTCCATGAGTAACTGAATCTTGAAGATGTAGTTCTTTAAATATGTAAACACAAAGTTGTGTGAAAAAAGCAAGAAAGAGACCAGGAGGAACCAGAAATGAAGCACATTTTCTAAAAGCTTTTCTTCTCAGTCTGTTGGAATTCCGTAGCTTAAAACACAGACTGTCTGCTGGACTTAGAAAGGACCAGAAAGGCAATACATGCCCACAGAGTGGATCGGAGGAATGCGCCAATTAAAATGGAAGTTGTGAGTAGTTCATCTTATAAAGGTCAAACCTTTGGTAGAAAGGTCACTGAAATTATGAGCTCTGATGACCGAGAAAAAAAACAGCTAGAAAAATTACTTCTTAGATGTCACAGCCAGGGGCAGATTAATGCAGGGGCTTTAGGCACTGCAGCCCTGGCCCTCAGACTAAGGGGGACCCTGCAGGCCCATGGGCGGGATGCGGACCGCTGCTTCTTTTCATTCGGCCCATGGCAAGTCTCCACAACGCGAGCCAGACACCAGTCCCCAAGCCTTGGCACCGCCCCCACCCCTCCCAGGGCTGGAGCTGGGTACCACAGCCAATGGGTACCACAGCCAATGGGAGCTGCGGGGGCAGCACTTGTGGGCATAGGCAGCATGCACCATGCAGGGTGGCCTGGCCCCTCTGCCTAGCAGTTGGACTTGCCAACCACCTCGGGGAGCCAGGGCAGGCAGGGATCCTGCCTTAGCCCTGCTGCGCCACCAACCAGGAGCCGCCCAAGGTAAGCACCTCCCGGCCAGAGCCTGCACCCCACACTACCTCTGCACCCCAACCCCCATCCCAGCCCTGAGCCCCCTCCTGCACCCAAACTCCCACCTAGAGCCTGCACCCCAAACCTCCTGCTGCACCTCAACCCCCTGTCCCATCCCTGGCCCCACCCCAGAGCCCACCCCCCCACAGCTGGAGCTGCACCCCAATCCCCAGCCCCAGCCCTGAACCCACTCCACACCTTCGGGGGCCACACAAAATCTAATAGCCCTGGGCCCACAGGGGAGTTAATCCGGCCCCAGTTATAGCATGTGCCCTGATAGAGGTTCTAATGAAAAACAGCAACTGTAGGACCAAATATATACACATACTTTTGAAAAATAATAACAATAGATTGCACATATCTCTGGTAGTCATCCTGGGCTGTGTGCCAGTATTTCTGAAAAATAACTTTTACTGCTAAATGGTGCACTTCACTACCATATAGATTTTTATGTATATACTATAGCTTACAATTGAACCTCCAATAATTAAAGCACCAAAACCTAAAGGTAATGAGAGAAGAGCTACTGACCATTGGATAGTTTTTCTTGTGCTTACAGTTTCCAGGGAAACCAATTGCTTGGCAAGTTTCTAATACATTTTGTTGGTTTACTTTGCTTCTGGTTCTCAGCCAATGAAGACTCCAAAGCGGTGAAGCAACAAAGAGAAAATTTATGACAATAAAATTAACTAGCTTGGTAAAATAATAATGAAATACAAATTAAACTAGTGTATACTTTAGGTTAATTCAAGGCCTTTGGGTTTTTGAGGGTCTTGGTCCTGTTACCAGAGGCAATTTAAATGAGATGACCCTGATGTTCTGTTGAAAAACTGAAATGCACAGTATTTAAAGCTTTACAAAACTTTTAATGAAACTTTATTTATGTTTCAGAGTTCCCTACTTCCTTCATAGATGATCTTAAGACCACATTAAAAATGTAAAACAGGGTCTATAACAAGGGAACTTAATCCATAACAATTTTAGCAGAATTAACAATTTACTAAATGAATGTTTGACCACAAAGACACAGAAATAATGTCATTCAGACCAAAAGGAGAACCAATAAATATAAAGTATTTGGACTTTGAAAAAGGCTCCGATAAATCCTCTCACAACAATCTGTTAAGGAACCTAAAGGGTATGTCTACACTACAAAATTAGGTCGATATTATAGAAGTCGATTTTTAGAAATCAATTTTATACAGTCGATTGCGTATGTCCACACTAAGCACTTTAAATCAGTGGAGTGCGTCCTCACTACTGTGGCTAGCATTGACTTACGGAGCGGTGCACTGTGGGTAGCTATCCCACAGTTCCCGCAGTCTCCACCACCCATTGGAATTCTGGGTTAAGCTCCCAATGCCTGATGGGGCAAAAACATTGTTGCGGGTGGTTTGGGTACATGTCATCAGTCACCCCTCCCTCCGTGAAAGCAATGGCAGACAATCGTTTCGCACCTTTTTTCCGTGCGGACGCCATACTGCTTTCAGCAGACGGTGTAGTAGGACTGCTAACCGTCATCATCCACCACTTCCACTGCAACTCTGTTCTGCTGCTATTGTCTCAATAGTGAATTTCTCCATGTTGGAGAATGTTTCTACATCCTGTCATTGTCTCAATGGAGAATTTCTCCATGTTGGAGGATGTTTGGACATCCTGGTGGCAATGGGGCAGGCTCATGCCACAGAACGCCAATTCTGGGCCCGGGAAACATGCCGTGGGACCGCATAGTGTTGCAGGTCTGGGATGATTCCCAGTGGCTGCGAAACTTTCGCATGTATAAGGGCACATTCATGGAACTTTATGACTTGCTTTCCCCTGCCCTGAAGTGCAAAAATACCAAGATGAGAGCGGCAAAGAGTCCTGTGGCACCTTATAGACTAACAGACGTATTGGAGCATGAGCTTTCGTGGGTGAATACCCACTTCATCGGATGCATGTACTGGAAATTTCCAGAGGCAGGTATAAATATGCAAGCAAGAATCAGGCTAGGAATAACGAGGTTAGTTCAATCAGGCAGGATGAGACCCTCTTCTAGCAGTCGAGGTGTGAACACCAAGGGAGGAGAAACTGCTTTTGTAGTTGGCGAGCCAGTCACAGTCTTTGTTTAATCCTGAGCTGATAGTGTCAAATTTGCAAATGAACTGAAGCTCAGCAATTTCTCTTTGAAGTCTGGTCCTGAAGTTTTTTTGCTGCAGGATGGCTACCTTTACATCTGCTATTGTGCGTCCAGGGAGGTTGACGTGTTCTCCCACAGGTTTTTGTATATTGCCATTCCTAATGTCTGATTTGTGTCCATTTATCCTTTTACGTAGGGACTGTCCAGTTTGGCCGAGGTACATAGCAGAGGGGCATTGCTGGCACATGATGGCATATATTACATTGGTGGACACGCAGGTGAATGAACCAGTGATGGTGTGGCTGATCTGGTTAGGTACTGTGATGGTGTCACTGGTGTAGATATGTGGGCAGAGTTGGTATCGAGGTTTGTTGCATGGATTGGTTCCTGAGTTAGAGTTACTATGGTGTGGCGTGTAGTTGCTGGTGAGAATATGCTTCAGGTTGGCAGGTTGTCTGTGGGTGAGGACTGGCCTGCCTCTCAAGGCCTGTGAAAGTGAGGGATTGTTGTCCAGGATGGGTTGTAGATCAGTGATGATGCATTGGAGAGGTTTTAGCTGAGGACTGTGTGTGATGGCCAGTGGAGTTCTGTTGGTTTCTTTCTTGGTCTTGTCTTGCAGTAGGAGGCTTCTGGGTACACATCTGGCTCTGTTGATCTGTTTTCTTATTTCATCATGTGGGTATCATAGTTTTGAGAATGCTTGGTGAAGATCTTGTAGGTGTTGGTCTCTGTCTGAGGGGTTGGAGCAAATGTGGTTGTACCTCAGCGCTTGGCTGTAGACAATGGATCATGTGGTGTGCCCAGGGTGGAAGCTGGAGGCATGAAGGTAGGCATAGCGGTCGGTGGGTTTTCAGTATAGGGTGGTGTTAACGTGACCGTCACTTATTTGCACCATGGTGTCTAGGAAGTGGACCTCCCATGTAGATTGGTCCAGGCTGAGGTTGATGGTGGGGTGGAAGCTGTTGAAATCGTGGTGGAATTCTTCCAAGGTTTCCTTCCCATGGGTCCAGATGATGAAGATGTCATCAATGTAGCGTAGGTAGAGAAGGGGCGTGAGTGGACGAGAGCTGAGGAAGCGTTGTTCCAGGTCAGCCATAAAAATGTTGGCATATTGTGGGGCCATGCAGGTGTCCATAGCAGTGCCACTGGTCTGGAGATATATATCGTCACCAAATTTGAAATAATTGTGTGTGAGGATAAAGTTACAGAGCTCAGCAACCAGTTGTGCTGTGGTATCATCAGGGGTACTGTTCCTGACAGCTTGTATTCCATCTGTGTGTGGGTGTTTGTGTAGAGAGCCTCTACATCCATGGTGGCTAGGATGGCGTTTTCTGGAAGATCACCAATGCATTGTAGTTTTCTCAGGAAATCAGTGGTGTCACAGAGATAGCTGGGAGTGCTGGTGGCGTAGGGTCTGAGTAGAGAGTCCAAATATCCGGACAGTCCTTCAGTGAGAGTACCAATGCCTGAGATGATGGGGCGTCCAGGGTTTCTGGGTTTGTGGATCTTGGGTAGTAGATAGAATAACCCCGGTTGGCGCTCTAAGGGTATGTTGATTTGTTCCGGTGTTAGTGTAGGGAGCGTCTTGAGTAGATGGTGCAGTTTGTTAGTGTATTCCTCAGTGGGATCTGAGGAAAGTGACCTGTAGAATTTGGTTTTGGAGAGTTGTCTGGCAGCCTCCTTTTGGTAGTCAGACCTGTTCATGATGACAACAGCACCTCCTTTATCAGCCTCTTTGATTATAATGTCAGGATTGTTTCTGAGGCTGTGGATGGTATTGCGTTCTACACGACTTAGGTTATGAGGCAAGCGATGTTGTTTTTCCACAATTTCTGCCTGTGCACGTCAGCAGAAGCATCCTATGTATAGGTCCAGACTGTCATTTCGACCCTCAGGAGGAGTCCATGTGGAGTTGTTCTTCTTGTGCTGTTGGTGGGAGGGTATTTGTGTATCAGAGTGCAGCCCTCACAGTTCACAAGCAAGTGGAGATAGCCCGCTGGAAGCTTGCAATGCCAGACAGCTACCGGTCAATCGAGAATCAATTTGGAGTAGGCAAATCAACTGTGGGGGCTTCCATGATCCAAATAGCCAACACAATCACTAAACTGCTACTATCAAGTGTAGTGACTCTGGGAAATGTGCAGGTCATAGTGGATGGCTTTGCTGCAATCTAACTGTGGTGGGGCGATAGACAGAACGCATATCCCTATCTTGGGATTGGACCACCTTGGCAGCCAGTATGTAAACTGCAAGGGGTATTTTTCAATGGTGCTGCAAGCACTGGTGGATCACAAGGGACATTTCACTGACATCAGTGTGGGATGGCCAGGAAAGGTACATGACACTCGCATCTTCAGGAACTCTGGTCTGTTTGAACAGTTGCAGGAAGGGACTTACTTCCCAGACCAGAAAATAACTGTTGGGGATGTTGAAATGCCTATAGTTATCCTTGGGGACCCAGCCTACCCCTTGATGCCATGGCTCATAAAGCCATACACAGGCAGCCTGGACAGTAGTCAGGAGCTGTTCAACCACAAGCTGAGCAAGTGCAGAATGGTGGTAGAATGTGCGTTTGGATGTTTAAAAGCGCACTGGCGCAGTTTACTGACTCGCTTAGACCTCAGCGAAACCAACATTCCCACTGTTATTACTGCTTGCTGTGTGCTCCACAATATCTGTGAGAGCAAGGGAGGAGACATTTATGGTGGGGTGGGAGGTTGAGGCAAATCGCCTGGCTTCTGATTACGCGAAGCCAGACACCAGGGCGATTAGAAGAGCACAGCAGGGTGTGCTGCGCATCAGAGAAGCTTTGAAAACCAGTTTCATGATGGCCAGGTGTGACAGTTCTGTTTGTTTCTCCTTGATTAAAACCCACCCCCTTGGTTCACTCTACTTCCCTGTAAGCCAACCACCCTTCCCGCTTCGATCACCGCTTGCAGAGGCAATAAAGTCATTGTTGTTTCAAAACCATGCATTCTTTATTAATTCATCACACAAATAGGGGGATAACTGCCAAGGTAGCCCGGTAGGGGTGGTGGAGGAGGGAAGCACCAGGTGGGATAGTGGATGAGAGGAGGAGGGAAGGACAAAGCCACACTGCACTTCAAAACTTATTGAATGCCAGCCTTCTCTTGCTTGGGCAGTCCTCTGGGGTGGAGTGGTTGGGTGCCCAGAGGGTGCACCCCACGTTCTTGGGCATCTGAGTGAGGAGTCTGTGGAACTGGGGGAGGAGGGCGGGCAGTTACACAGGGGCTGCAGCAGCAGTCTGTGCCTTCCCTGCAGCTCCACCAGACACCAGAGCATATCAGTTTGATCCCCCAGTAGCCTCAGCATTGCATCCTACCTCCTCTCATCTCGCTGCCGCCACCTCTCCTCTTGCTCCCGCAACCTTTCATCTTGCTCGTCCCTCCTGTCCTCGCATTCATTTTCTGCTTTCCTGGACTCTGCCATTGTTTGCCTCCATGCATTCTGCTGAGCGCTTTCAGTGCGGGAGGACTGCATGAGCTCAGAGAACATTTCATCGCGAGTGCATTTTTTTCACCTTTTTATCTGCGCTGGCCTCTGGAATGGAGATGATAGGGGGAGCGTTGAAACATTTGCAGCTGCGGGAGAAAAAAAAGGGAGAGTAGTATTTTAAAAGACACATTTTAGAAAACAATGGGTAGTCTCTTTCACAGTGAACCAAGCTGTTAACATTATATAGCACGTGTGCTTTCGGTACAAGGTCGCATTTTGCCTCTTATGTTGAGGGCCTGCCCGTTTGGTGTGAGATGTACACAGGGCCAGGCAACAGAGTTCAGCTTGCAGGCAGCCATTGTAAGTCACAGTCTTTCAGCTTCTTCAACCTTCATAACATGTGGGAATGGTTTCAAACAGCAGCACCGTCCTTTCCCATACCAGGCACCCGTTGGGTTGGCCATTTAAAAGGAGGGGCTGCGGTTTTTGGGTTAACATGCAGAACAAACCCAACTAAACCCCCACACACACACCCAATTCTCTGGGATGATCATTTCACCCCTCTTCCCACTGTGTGACTAATCTTCCAGGGAAGATCCATGCCAGCCAAATGCAAACAGCTCAGTGTGAATGCCCCTCCCACATGGCATGGCTAAAAGCAGGGATGATTTCTTTTCACCCACAGGCAAACAGCCCAGCAGGAACAGCCACCTCTGAATGTCCCCTTAATAATGTCCCTGGAGGATTTCTGCTCCATCCTCAGACATGTTAACAGACTTTTCCAGTAGCTGTACTGGCCACGAATGCATCCCAAGTCTTCAGGGCAAATTAATTATTAAACATGCTTGCTTTTAAACCATGTATTATATTTACAAAGGTACAATCACCAGAGGTGCCTTCTCCAGCTTCATGGTCCAGGACCCTGTCTTGGGAGGGTATTGGCTCCAGGGTGATAAACAGTTCCTGGCTGTCAGGGAGAGCGGTTTCTCCACTTGCCTCTTGTGTGCTATCCTCATCATCATCATCTTCCTCGGCCCAAAATCCTTGTCCCTGTTGTGTGAGACTCCCCCCTTGCAGGTATCCATGGACAGGGGTGGGATAGTGGTAGGGGCACCCCCTAGAATTGCATGCAGCCCATGGTAGAAGCCGCATGTCTGGGGCTCTGATCCGGAGTGGCCATTTGCCTCTTTGGTCTTTTGGTAGCTTTCCTGAGCTCCTTAATTTTCATGTGGCAGTGCTGCGGATCCCTGTTATAGCCTCTGTCCATCATGCCCTTGGAGATTTTTTCAAATATTTTGGCATCTTGTCTTTTGGAACGGAGTTCTGATAGCACGGATTTGTCTCCCCATACAGTGATCAGATCCAGTAGCTCCCATTCGGTCCATGCTGGAGCTCTTTTGCAATTCTGGGACTGCATGGTCACCTCTGCTGATGAGCTCTGCATGGTCACCTTTGCCGATGAGCTCGCCATGCTGGCCAAACAGGAGATGAAATTCAGAAGTTCCCGGTGCTTTTCCTGTGTACCTGGCTAGTGCATCTGAGTTGAAAGTGCTGTCCAGAGCAGTCACAATGGAGCACTCTGGGATAGCTCCCGGAGGCCAATACCGTCGAGTTGCATCCACACTACCCCATATTTGACCCGGTGATGTCGATTTCAGTGCTAATCTCCTCATCAGATTAAAGAGATTTTAAGAGCCCTTTAAGTAGACAAAAATGGCTTTGTCATGTGGATGGGTGCAGGGTTAAATAGATCTAACACTGTTAAATTTGACCTAAACTCATAGTGTAGACCAGGGCTAAGTAGTTACTCAGTGAGAGGTAAAGTTAAGTGCTAGGAAGCAAACAGTAGGAATAAATGGTCAATTCCAACATGAGCTCAGGTGCTTGTAACAAGCAAGACTTTTTTTTATGTTAAAGCTCTGGAAGCAGAGAGGTAGCAACATTTGTGGATGACAATTTTTTAAGTTAGTCAAGATTAAAGAAGATTTTTGAGGAACTTCAGTAGGACCTAACAAATATAAATCGATACAGCAACATGATGAATATGATTACATTCATTGCGAAAGATAAGGAACAATTTGAACTATTCAAATGCACTGAAAGATTCTAAATTAACTGTAAAGAGGCAGGAAAAAACCCCAAGTCACTGTGGACAGCCCAACAGAGACTTCAGCTCAACATATAGCAAAAGTAAAAAATGCAAACAAGATGACAGATCATTTAAAAACAGAAAATAATATTGAAAAGATTGCAATGCCATTATTAAATCAGCACACCCTCAAAATACTCAGTTTCTCAACTTAGTTCCACTGAGGTCAAATGGAGCTACCTCCATTTTTTCATCAGTTGCACAACTGTCTTCCTATTTTAGTTACCACACCTCACGAAAGACTACGGTAGAAACAGAAATGGTAACAGAAAAAGACAACCAAATCAACTAGTGTCATTAAAACACTTCCATGTGAGAAGAGACTTAAAAGATAAGTAGTATTTAGTTGAAAGAGGAGACAAAAAAGTAAGTGATGAAAGTATATAAAATGGTGTGAAATGACCTTTTTATATGAATGCTCCTCTCTCAGACCACAAAAAGAAGGGGGTAGCCAATGACATTAAAAATTAATGAGTTTAAATACAGGGAATACTTTTTTGATAAAAGGAAAAAATAATGTGTTGTATAAAAAGTAACACATGGCTGCAAGATAGTATTGAGACCAAGAGTTTAGTAGGATTCCAAAAAAGGTTTATATACATATATACCTTTTATTTTTATATATATATATATATATATATATATATATATATAATCAATCCAAATATAACCTCCATAGTTACACTAGTGGGAACAAAACTGCAGTAAGGATATCAACTCTAAAACTTCAGGATATAAACCATTAACTGCTTGGGACTAGGAATATGCTGCCATCCCACTGGCATGCTATTACCTGAATATCAATTATTGGAGCTCTGCGCCTTCCTGTGAAAAATCTGGTAATGGTTGTGTCAGAGTCAGGATATTGGACTAGATGAACAATTAATTGTAATCTGGTATGGTAACTTCTATGTTCGTAAGGGTAACATGGAGTGTCCAATATGTAGCTGTGATGTCACATTCTAATATATACATTGAAGGTTTATTTGACATAACAGGTGATGAAACCTGGCTATGAGTGGAAAATTATAGTACTGTAGACTTCCCTACACAACTGAAGGTCATGGCTGCCTCTTACCTATCAGCGTAAGGTGAGTTTGCATAAAAAAAACCTTACATTTTTATATCTTCCTGTGATGGGGGTGGGAAGCTATTTTTAGATCATTCAGGAATAAATCCCAAATCAGTTTAAAAGCCAAGAGAATGCCACTTAGGTTACATTAGCTGAATTTTGACACTAACATTTTCCACAGAATAATAAGTGAATTGGTGAATTAAAAAAAAATAAGTATTGGCAAACTTGGCAATAATGATATATTAGCATTATACATTTATATTTATATTTACATTTTATATATTTACCTTTCACCGCTAACAGGGAGTTTCAAGAGGGAGTTCTCCAGGTGAAGGAGGAGCAAATATGGGACCCTGGGGGTAAGCGGCTGTCTGTAGTGTGTGTTTGTGTTTGGGGGTTACTTGCTGTGTGCTGAGCTTGTATTTGTCTGTCTGTTTGTTTGTTTGCTTGTTTGAAGGACCATGTGCCGTGGCCAGCAGTTGGAAGCTGTGAGCTTCTAAACAAGGTTTGAAATCTAGAAGCCTCTGTTCACTGGCTGAGCCTTAGTCAGGGGGCGGGGCTATCAAGAAGGCCAGGACTTTATAAGCAGTGAGCAAGCGACCAGGGAGCTTTGCAAACAGGGACCACTAATAGGGAGTTTTGAGAGGGAGTTTGGAAGGGGAGTGGAAACGGGGCGAGGTACACTTGCCAGTCTTTAAAACCTTTAAACTAAACTATAATCAGAACTTCTTGATTTAAACAAAAACCCTATCATTAAACAATAGTAAAGAATAAAATTGTCAGACACATAGAAGAACATAAATTGTTGCACAAAAGTCAACATGGTTTCTGTAAAGGGAGATCATGTCTTACTAATCTATTAGAGTTCTTTTGGGGGGGGATCAACAAACATGTGGACAAGGGGGATCTAGTGGACATAGAAGAGGTATACAAAATCATAGAGGTATATAAAATCATGAGTGGTGTGAAAAAATAAGTTATTTACTTGTTCCAATAATATAAGAACAAGGGGCCACCAAATGAAATTAATGGACAGCAGGTTTAAAATAAATAAAAGGAAGTTCTTCTTCACTCAGCGCAGTCAACCTGTGGAACTCCTTGTCTGAGGAGGTTGTGAAGGCTAGGACTATAACAGGGTTTAAAAGAGAACTGGATAAATTCATGGAGGTTAAGTCCATTAATGGCTATTAGGCAGGATGGGTAAGGAATGGTGTCCCTAGCCTCTGTTTGTCAGAGGGTGGAGATGGATGGCACTTCATCATTACCTGTTAGGTTCACTCCCTCTGGGGCACCTAGCATTGGCCACTGTTGGCAGACAGGATCCTGGGCTGGATGGACCTTTGGTCTGACCCAGTATGGCCATTCTTTTGTTCTTATGTACATCTAAATCAAAAATCATATTTTTGTCAGCTATGGCCACTGATCACAGGATGAGGATTTTTGGCTCTAAAACACAGTGCTAAAACTTTACATAACACAATAGCGCTATGTAAAGCACAGAAAGAGTAACTGTTGACATCTTTGCTGTATTAATATTTTAGAAGATAGCATAGAAGTTATACACGTCTCTGACTTACCCAACAATGCAGAATCAGAGTAAACAATTCAAGAACTTGGTCAAAAATGGGAAATTAGTGGCAAGGCCAATACTCAGATTAACTGTGGACCAGATTCCCCTGTCTGGTCAGGTGACATTTAGTGGTGTCCATTTTCCTCCCTCACAATCCTGATGCCATCTAGCTGCCAGCCTGATACCTAGCATAAACTAGAGAAGTCTCAAGGCTGTTCTTCCCCTCAGTGCCTATGGCCCCCAGGAACTGATCCCTGAGGATCACTAGGTCATAGCAACACCTCAGGCCATGTCTACACTTACCGGTAGATTGGCTCTACTGCAATCGATGCAGCAGATGTCGATTTAGTGAGTGACAACGTAACGCTGCCGCTTGCATGGGTGCATGGGAGAGCTAGGGAGGCTCCTTGCACCCTAACTTACCTCTAGAACACCGGTGCATACAAGGTCCCTAGGACTGTAATTGTGTCAGCAGAATAATTCCCTGCCCCCAGGCAGCTCTTTTCTGGAAGAAGGGGTTTGGGCACCGACCTAGGACTTTCATATGTCCGCTATTTAAAATACACATTAACAAACCAATTCCTTTATACAACAGGGCAAGAATTGTATTAATAAATAAATAAAATAAATAAAAGCTTTATTGAATTATTACAATAAATGGCTGAGCACTTATAATGATGACCTGCAATGTCTAAAGAGAATTTAAGAATATTTTTCTCTCCATTGGCCAATGAGATATTTGGAAACCAGGGACAGAAGGGGTGAAATGGCAACTGGCTAGTTTGTCAGGCATGACATTCAAATGTTACCAGAACTCAGTCATGGAGAAATATGGACTTCTCAGTAAAGGCTGCTTAAAACAAAAGCCCATTTATCTGAACGCTGAAGACATTTAATCAATTTACATGAGAGATTTCAAAATTAGTCAGACTGTAATGAACTATGAAATACTGATTAATGAATTTTTGCAATGTTTGATTAGACACTAAACATGTATGCTAGCACACTTTTGACATTAGAGCACTTATAGGCAATACTTTGTTCCTTGAAATTACCATAATGTAAATAGTCTCTGAATTATGGCACTTGGTTGTGTTTGTTGTTAACAGTGCTTTTTTAAAAAAGAGAAAAGGATGCTGTGAAAATCTTTCAATGTAGAAATTGAAACCTTCTTAAAATGGATATACAGGATAAAAGTGTATTTTATTAATTGTATATTCTATTCTACATAGGTTCTTTTACAGTCCTTATCATGTTAGTATATGATTGCCATCAGAAGCACATTAAACTATGCGACTAACATCTGTCCCTTATGGCTCATTTTCTCATCCTCTCTCAGAGAGGATTATGCATGCTGCCAAAATTGTGTATAGCACCCATACACCTGGTACAAAATTTACTAACATACAAAAAGGCAGGTCCCTGACCCAAAAAGCTTACAGTCTCAAGGAATAAATAATATGTAGACCAAATGTCCCAATGGCACATTTTGTAAACAATGGGGATTTTGTCATCGATTTCATTGTGAGCCAAGGACACTCAAAAAGAAAGAAGGGTTGGGAAAATGGATGCAGCACAAGACCAATTGCTATTAATAGTAGGGCCCATTTTCAAATGGATGTGCCTAGCTAGTATACACTCAACACACAGGTAAACCGGGATGTAGGAGCGGTTGGAGCAGGAGCAAGGCCTAGTGATCGCAGCAGGAGTCAGAAGTCAAGAGCTGGAGCCAGGAACCAAAGCCAGGGCTCAGAGCCAAAGTCAGGAAGCCAGTAGGGAAGTAGGGCTGCAGCAGGCTGGGGAAGGGAAGGAGCAAGGCAGGAGCAGGGCTGGGAACAAGGCAGGCACAGGAGCCATAACAGCTGTGGGCATAAGCATTGAGCAGTCACAGATCAGATGTTGCGGGTGGACATCAGAGCAGATTTGCTGACTTCCTCAGCTAATCTGGCAGAGTGGCCAGTCAGATGCCCCCCCTGTGGCTCAGCTGTGCTCACAGGCTGCCTGGAGCCTGGGCAGGCGCAGCTGCAAGTCCTCATTCCTGTCAGTATGTGTGCATCAGGTGTTGTTCATGAGCAAGTCAGCTGTATTGCAAGACAGCCACCTCCCTTTATATGCACCCTATTGAAAAAATGCCCATACGTATATTTCGCTTTAGTATTGTGGTTATCTTTTCTAAGGTGCCAGTCACTGCAATATTTAGGTGCCATTAAGTACATTTACAACAGAAATGTTTCCTTTTCAGAAGCAAATCAGATTCTCCTCCCCTTAGCTTAAAATTATTTGGTTTTGACCAACTGATTTGAGAGGTTGGCTGCAGAACCCGCATTGCTAAACCCACTTTGCAATATGTTCACTAGAAGATATGCCAAAACACTTGATTCTCACAATGGGTCTTGAACATGGACTCAGCCTGATTTTGGGTGTGTACAGCTGAAGGGACATTAAACATTATTTCTTCAAATGTCATTACTATATAATACTATATGATTTTGAGGTATACCCACAGATGTGTATATTTCTTTGACCTGAATCCAAGTATCAGCAATCAGATGATGTTTAGATACTGAACCTTCTCTAGTTTCATTTTTCTATAATTTCACAGGATACTCATTATTTTGATTGATTAGTAAGGCACCCTTATTAGGATCCTAAAATAACAATTACCCTGAAAATGTAAAAATGTGTTTGTTTTTGTGAAAACTAAATAATAACAATAATACTCTAATAAAAATGAACATAGGAAAGAAAGTTATTGTACCTAGAAACAGACCTAATACTTACAGGGTCAACAAAAAAGTGCAACTCTGTCAATGAAAAGATTATTCTAAAATAATCAATAAAAGAATCTCATTTTTAATTGCTTATTAGTTCTCTCTACTTTTTACTACATACGAAAAAATCCTCTCATCTGCAATGAAACATGGAAAATCATTCAGTTTTGGATTGGTGGTTGCCAGTAGCAACAAATATTGGAATATTGCCATCTGGCTTCTTGTTTTAAATGAGATTTGAATAATCAATTTAATAATGGATAGAGTACATGCTTACAGAAATAATCACTTGTCATATCTTTAAAAAACTTAAGTGTAAAACAAAGATACACTGTATAAATATAATGTAAAGCAAACAACCCATCTATACAGACAACAATTTTTATTTTCATTACTAACTTTACATAAACTGGAGTATATCTGTTCTCTTCGCTTGCTTAGCTGCTCACATTCAATGTTTAATAATCAGGATGAAAAATACAGAGCAGTGGTTTGCTACAGGAATTCAAATCCACTAGTCATTTAGTGGAGAATGAGATTTAGCAAAAAAAATGTTGAGTTTTGAATGTTTAGTTCTGTACATCATAGGAAATACAGTAGAAAAGGCCTGCTTAAAAACAAACAAACAAACATAGCACAGAATAAAATATCTACATTACTACCACTACTTTAATTGCGCAGCATGAAATTATTGTTCAGAAAGTAAGCACTTCAAAATTCCAAATAGTTTGTTCATTTATAAGATATATGGAGTACACAAAGTATTCCCACACTCTGCTGAGGCCAGCAATAGGATGTAAATGATGATAGGATACTGTGCTAGAAATGTCTGAGTTGTGCAAAGATGCTTACAAAAGATAAAACTCATGGATTAACCTTGTAACTGCACATATTAAATTGGTGAATTAGTAGGAATATGCAATGAACTTAAGCGGTCATCCACGGCTACTTTAAAAAAAATGTATACAAAAATCTTGGAACAAACAAAACACAAAGTAATTCCTAGGTGATGTTCTTCAGCCTCTATACTTTGATGTTATCGATTTAAGGTGGGATTTTCAAAAGCACTCAGTGTTGGCCTAACTACACCCATTGAAGTCAAGCTCCATTGAATGCTTTTGAAAAATCCCACCTTTAAACTACAAGTAAGAAAATCAGTCTTCAGATTTGTCTGTGAAATAAAACAGCAGCACAGTGGTATTTTGGACAGTACTTTGGTCAGTGGCTCATTGAACTAAATGCTGCCCCCCAACTACACATGTAAGCTCTGCTCAGGCAGTGTCTGTTTGCTCTGGTCCATGAGTGGGGCTCTTATGAGCCACAGTAGAACAAATAATAATAATGAGTAACTCCAGGGAAGTGGAAGAGGTTGCACCAGTGTACCCTTCATATGGCTGTTATCAGCAAAGAGGAAAGACTTTCAAATCTGAGGGAAGTTTTAAAGTTGTTACATGCCCACAACCAGCTTTGAAAGGAGAAAGTCATTGATGCACAGAATATGAAACAGAACTGTAAAAGTGAAAAGGTTGGTTACTGCTGTGAAAGTCTTAATTGTCATATTAGGATTGTATATAGAGGTATTTGCTTCTAGATGTTTAGTCCAATATTCACAGCCAAATATTGACTCTAGAAGTTGAGTATGGAGAACAGTTTTAAATCCTTCCCTTCTAATATGTATACATTTGAAATTATTTTCATTTTCTTCTCCTCCTCCCATTCGAACTTCCCTTTACGGCATTCTCCTTAAAGTAAGGCCACACAAGCAAACCTATGACATTTTACTACATAAAATTATCAAAAGACTTCATACTGTTTTGAGCATTTTCACTTTAGAAAAGTGTGAATATGAGAGTTTTGGGGTCATACACATAAACAAACAAGTATTGAGACAAATATTTCTTTTTTTGGTGTCTGAGAGCGAGCTGTGGGCCATGCCATAAACTAAAAAAAGACAAGACATGTTTTGGAGCCACCACTTCCGAGTTATAGAAGGACATTGGGGCCATACTGGACATTGAAGGAAAGCTGAATCTTGATGCCCAAAGAATATCTATTTAATAGTCCCTACTGCCTCTCTGTATAAAAGATGAATTAAGAGAACTCATGTCTTTCACCATTAAGGCAACAGTCAGCACTGCTTGGAATAAGCAAATTCTTTGTAACTATGTCTCTAGCAGAGTGAAGAAAATGATGACAGGGAGATAGTTTTGTTAAAATAACGTTTGGACCTGCAGGGTCTTACTACTGCATTCCTGTATCTATATGGGTCAGATACTGTGGTCCTTCCAAAACAGGTTTTTACAACATATGTACCATTTGGTATTAACATTTCTTGTTTGCTTGATTATTTATTTTCCATGAATGTAACTCAGACATTACCTGCAATGGCATTCAGCAACAACTGGATTACATAGCACATTTGCTCAGACTAGTAGACAGGCTAACAAACCATTGGTAATGGGTTGATAAAATGCAGCCTTTCTACCCTGCTCTCCAAACCTCCAGGTGCCAACATATGAAATATTTGTTGACCCACTTCGGTTCAACTCCAGGTATGAACAGTATGTTTCTGTTAAATTTTCAGAGTATGATGTGGCTTACAAGTAAATGGACTTCAGCCTGCCAGACAGGTGCCAGCAACATCATTATTCCATCTTCATATGATTTATTCTTATTGGTAATCTGCCAGATGGCACAGAGGGAGCACTCAACACTGCCAATTAAGTGACCTGAATAAGGGCACAGATTTAGGATCCCAGGCTTGAACAAACACACAGGCAGGTGTCCAGTGATTGGTAGGGGTCATTTATAATTTCTATAACATGTGAAGTTACCATGATTTTTTTTAACCAAGATGTGGGTTCATTTGGATAATGAATGCTGTCTTTCTTATATGAAAATTATCTATGTATTTTGATCCATGAAGTAGAGATAAAGATGTAAAAAAAGAAAAAACAATAAGAGTACCAGGTGGTTAAAAATTAACATAAGTGAAGCTTCTCTATGCATGAAGCAGCCTTCAGATTTTTAGAAGGGTCAGATAGTTCTGTGAGCTGCAACTTCAAAAGGAATGAATCAAGGTTGGGAGCTGTTAAGGGAGGATAGTTAGTCCTATAAACCCCAAAGCTTTAACTTCACTACTTATTGCTGTATGCAGAAGTTTCTTATACCTACCTACCTATCTATCTTTGGTATTTTTAAAGCACTAATCACCATGGAAATGTTTATATATGGAGCAAAATAAACAAAAGTGTCATCAGCTCCTTTCTCAGGTCCTGCTTTTCTCACAAGTAATACCTGCAGATGACTTCTCCCTGCAATATAGTTTTCTTTAGAATATATTCTTTCCATAAGAAATGAGTAGATTTTTAAATATTTGAATCTAGAAAAGGATAGATTGGTAGCGGTCCAGAAAAAGTTTTCATGCAATGGGAGTAAGAGAAGAGCTTATTATGGTCCTTTAGTGACCAAAAGGGGAGGGGCAACCAGAGAAAGAAATGAAAAAAGCTTCTCAGTTCCTGGATCCATCTGAAGAGCATGAGGTAGTGAAAGGCGAACGGAATCATCAGACTCCCTAGTTTCATTTATGTAAGTCTGCCTTATGCAAATTATGAGCTTCACAGAGAAAACAGTTGCTGAATATCAAAACTTGTTTATGCTAAACTAGTATTTTATAAAACCTTACATATTGAATGGTGATGGAGAGCAGCAGCCTCTCAATCTTCAGAGAGAGAGACAGATGGGAAGTCAGGGTAGTTCAGTGGACAGAGCACTGAACAGGCATCAGGAGACCAGGAAGACACTTCATTCTTCTGTGAATCAATTTGCTCAGCTCTAAAATGGGATTAATTATCCTTACTGCAGCTGGCCTGTAAAATTCTGATGAAACATTTTTTGTCAGAATTTGACAATTCATTGAAACCAAAATGTTCCTCACAGACATGTCAATTTCGATCATGTTCCTCCAGAAACTAGGCAGGGATCCCAGGGAAACCTGAAAAATTCCTGGTTTCCTGCCAGCTCAATCACCCAGCTTTTTGGCAGCCCAGATTTCCAGGCACCCAATTTCTTGGTGGCCCACCTGGACAACAGACAGGGAGTCAGGAACTTGACAGCCATGAGAGTCCCAGCTCCTCAGCAACCTGACCTTGCAGGGCTCCCAGGGTCTATAGCACTGGGGCAGCCCTCCTCAGAGTTGGGGATCTGTGGTAATAATTGGACCTACAAAGTTACCCTAATTGTAAGCGTCAAAAGTGAGTGAAAGTTCATAAAACGTCACAATAACGTATACAAACAAATGTTGATGGGAAAAGGTGCAAAAGGGAGACAGGTGACTGAATTAATCCAAACAAAAAGGCCTACTGATATAGCTCAAGGATTGTGTTTGCTGTGGCACTAAGCAGGCTGAAGTCTCTGTATATCAAACCCTGAACCTTGTTTACAATTGTTTAATGTTGGACAGTTTCAGGGTCATGTTAATACCTTTGATTCTTTGGGCCCCTTTATTATTAAATTATTGCATTTAAATTAATACTACAGACCCCAGGGCTTTCTCGTTCTGTGGCTCTAGGGCAGCCCACCAACCAGACTGACCTGGAGCTAAGGCTCTATTACCTTTCATGGAGCATGTGGACATTTTTATTTTTCATGGCTAATCAGAATAAAACCAAATTTTATAATATCAAAATGCTCCATGAACCAGAATTACCTTTCTCAGCACTGCTCTATTACTTACACTCTGTGTGTAGCACTTTGAGATCTACAGATGAAAAGTGCTATGAGAGCTAAGCATGAGGAGTATTAGGGGGCAGTGAAGATATATGTTCTGAACCACGGAAGTCCTGGATTCCCAATCACTCACTCATACAATGCACAAGTGACTTCTTCTACAAAGTCCTGGCTGAGCTCTCTAGGCATATGCATTAGGTTAATTTGAAAGTTTAGGGGTATCATCTGATCTGTGGCCATGGAGACGTACTTGGAGATTTTCTGGGTGGAAGTGCAGACGTTCGCAGTGCTCCTTCCAAGCATACAGGCTGATTGGAGGGATGTGGGCTCCCACATACTGAATCCTCCCAGGTCCATGGGGAGGATGCCTGTGGGACTGGATAATTCACTGAGACATTTGGGAAATTAAACTACCTGTTATGCCTAATCTATTTATAGTCAGTGCTCCTGGAATAACACCTGACATTTGGATAGGGATAGGTAGTCAGTGGACACTCTGGCAGTTAGAATCCCCACAGCTTCAGTGTGTACGTAAACTGAAGCCAGGGGAAGTTGTCACTGTTCATGACAAAGTTTGTTGGGAGGGTATGGGACAAGGAACTACCCTGACACTTTTCTACCTGCTTTTCCAAGCTAATGAGAGCTGTGTGTATGTTAAGGCCACCACTTTGCAAGACATATATTTTAATCTCACCACTGCTGCGGGCAATTATATTATTTATTGGCCTGCGGACAGAATTCTACATTCAGCCCTTAGGTTTCAGATACCCTTTAATTGGACTGCCTTAGTACCTGACCGGTTCCAACATTTGCTTTCACTCCTACCAGAGGTCCAGAAAATCTCTGAATTACAAGGGCAAATTAATATGCTCCAAAATATATTGAAAAAGTACATTGAAAAGTATGCCTTTCATACAGCCTATAGAGTGTCTATTTTATGTACGAATTATGATGTATTGAGTTTTGTGATTAAGGCTATATAACAACCCCATCATATTATTACAATGGGAATGTTAATGCTTTTATTGTTGTTGTTCAGTTTAGGATTATGTTATTGTTGTTGTAAAGGATGTAATAATAACAACACCTTCTATGTTCATACTAACCATGCATTGTCGTCGCATCCGACCAAAACCCATGAGGCTGAACCATTTGATCTAGAATCAGCAATACAAGGTTTGATGAAAATGGAGGTTTAAGACTGATAGTTGTGCTGGAAGCACAGAAGAGGGGAGTGTGGAAGTGGAAAAAGGGATAAAGGGAATTTGAACACAGACATCTTAGTTTTCTTAGGAATAGAGCAAGAGTCAGGCTAATTCTAATAATGCGAGACTTTAAGGTAGGGCCTGGGTGAGTGGGAAAACTGTAAGAGATGCTGTTTTGACCTTGTGTTAGATAAGAATGGAACGCAGACTGTAGCAGGAACTGCTGAGAAAAGTAAGATATCAGGAAGGAATATGTATAAACAAGACGCGGCTGTTGATCATTATTGTATGCAACAAAAGGTATAAATGCTTGCCCTAATTGTTTATCTGGCGGAGACCTGCCTAGGAAGGGGGAATCCCTTTCTGTGTGCACTCTCCCCCATGCAATTGCTTGAGAATAAACTGACTCTGACTTGTTGCAAACAACCTAAGAGTGAAGACTGCGTTTTTCTTCCACAATTTGGCACCCTCTCCTGGGAAAATGTAATGTGAATGTGAAAGAAGACACAGGTTTCTACTGACATGGCATTAGAAAACCTAACTTTTAGGATGTTTCTAGAGGACTAAACACTGACCATATTGCTTCAAACCACACACCAGCATCTGAATAATCATTTGCTCCAACCCAAAAACATGTTCTTGCAAAATACTCCCAGTGTTCTCATGTTCCTTCTCTCAGACTACCAGACCAGGGTCACTTCACTAAACAGCCTCTCATCCTAGACATCCGGGATCTAAAGGAGTCTAAGATAGCATGTTGGCATCTCCAATTAGCAGCAGCAAGGACAGTAAAGATAGGAGGGCACTCATACAGCATATAGAGTATTTTTTTCAATATCCAAGTATATTGAGGGAATGGTTTATTCAAGCAAAGTCATCTTTACATTAGTAGCATAATATTTCCATAAAGAAAGGGGAGAACTTGTGGTGACTTAGGAACTGTGGTCATTATTAAAATTTGCTGTTCTCCAAAGCTATTTGCCCAGCACGGACTCACAGTTCATATTCAGACAGGTGCCATGAGAGGACTTTGTGTAGCCAACACTGAGTGACTCACATTTTTAAAGATGAACCTGGAGAACATCCCAAACTATGCATCTGCTCATCTAACACAAAATTCAGAGGCTAAGCTTTCCCAGGGAGGAGGTAAGGATGCTTATGCACTTGGCAACAGCAGACCCACACCACACTCATTCACACTGTGAAAGACCAGTGGGAGATCTGACCCATCTGATTCTCCCATGTAATTCTGCCACGCTATGTAATTTATGGCTTGTTCTCACAGGAACACAGATATGCACACCTCTGACCCATGCATAGAACGCATTGCACGTGTCTTCAAAGGAAGGAGGGCTTAGGTACATATGGTAGGTATCCACGGGGAGTGAGTCTGAGTAAAAAACATGAGTGTGTGGGGGGTGAATAAGAAAATGACGCATGACTGAAGGCTGCAGGCAATTCAGAAGGAAGCTGGAGGGCCCTTCAGAATGTAGGAACCCTTAGAAAAACAAGGGGAGAGGGGTTGCCATCAATGTGCAGGAAAGTCTGAATTGGTGCATTTGTCACTAAGAAGCATGGGGAGGATATTTTCACTGGATGTTTTTTGATTGCAGCCTTCTATAACAGTTTGGCTGGTTTCTTCTCTTGACATACCCTGCTAGCAGGTGTTTTAACCCCTCAGGGACCTCTTGCTAGATTCCTGCTGACTTATTGTAGCAAGTGGGGCTCACTAATTTCATCTTGCACTGTTTACTCTGAACTTTCCTCAGTTAAGAACCCAAGGCACAGCCAAATTTAGAAAGCAAGTTTGGGCTGTTGAAATGTACATTATATTGTTATTAGCTTATTTGGAAATAAAGTTCACACTCCAGCCTGCATAGCTGGTTACAGCTGAGCCCCTCTAGAGCCCAGGGTTCAAAGCCTGCCTTATATCAGAAATGTATTTTAGGTCTGTCAGGTACTGAAATCACATCACATCTACCAACACAGCTTTTCATGACAGGAAGTTTCTCCTCAAGAGTGACCCAGGACTGGAAAAGCATGGGTTTTGCATCTTAAAATGGAGGTTTATTTTACATAAAGAAAGCAGCACAATGCAGGCCCAAAGTATACCTTATTATATGCTAACTTTATTCGTCTATTTTCCTGTCCAGAATTTTTTAAATGGGAAAAACAGAATAGATTTGAGATTCATTAGAAAATTGCTAATCCAGTGAAGTGCTCACCTTTCATCTCCTGAACCTTTCCTCCACACCTTTAATTTTCTTCTGAATGTGTCAAGACTAGTTGTGCTGAAGGCTGATGAAACTAAATCTAGTGCAACTGTACATAGTAATTTTGGGGGTACCAGAAGCCTGCAAGGCCCTGGACAAAGCACATATTTTTCAGAATTTACCCATCTCCAAAATGATGGATAATTTCCATGAGATTTTGGACATTATAGTCCACATTTTCAAAAGTCAAAGTCCTAGGCCACATGATTTGATAATCAGCCCCCATGTATTCTGTTAATAAATAGTGCAAGTTAAGAGAGGCTGGAATTTATACATATATACAGGTCTTCTAGCTTTTTTAGGAATATGCTGATAGAAGAGAGTGCAGCAAAATCACAGATCAATACACTAATACAAGACACAGTGAACTTCATGAGTGAGAAATATACCACAGGTAGAATTAGTACCTATTTGTATCCTAAATGCAATAAGCAGAATTCTTTTATAAGAAAAATATTATGACACAGTAATTTGGCCATGAGAGGGTAATTGACTTAAAATGCGCTGATAAAGATCGATTGCAAAGGTTTGGAGTTATGACACCAACAAAGTTACAATGACATTAGCACAAAGAGAGAGACACAAATCCATTATAAAGATACAATCAAATATTCAAAAAAGCCTGGCATACTCATTACTTATTCATGCTAATACAAGTATATTAAGAAATCTAAACAGTGTTAGCGCTCAATCACTCACAAACCAAATGAGGTTTTGCATTTATCAGCCACCAGTCATCAAGACCTAACATTAGCTGTACAAAGGTGGTAATAGGACATAACTGGAGATATTTATATCAGCCTACACAGAGTGAGAGATACAGTAGGATTTATTAAACTGAGTAATGGTTTACATTCAGCACAGCAATAAAAGAAATAACTGTGCAGAAGTCATTTCCACAGACAATAAGATTTACCTCCGTAATCGCTTAAAGATGTTGTATCTATTTTCAAAGGGTGTCTGGCAATTTTCCTCCCCTTAATAAACAATTTGCTTTTTAATTTTGCAACTTAAAAATTGGGTAAAAAAAAAGGTCTGGAATTCAGATTAGTTGGCAGAATGTTTGTCTTACTGGGATTTTAGCACTTTCTTTGTTAGACTAGCTAAAGAACAACCAAGGTTAATTTAGATTCAAATGGATTTTTATAAGTTTAATAAAACTTCCTCAGCATCGCATTTGAATCTCAAATGGTTTCATCATCCAAAAAGTCAAATCCAAGACTCTGAGGTTCAGTTATCCAACAGGTTTATTTCTGAGATCAAGTGAAGTATCAGTTAAATATCTGGTGTGATTTTAGCTTTCCCTTATGGGGATGAACTCAAAACTCTCGTAAGTTTTTTCCTTCTCTAACTACTATAAGTCTATGTACCAATTCTTCTACAGTATGTTTTTGTAGTACTATTTAGCTTGACATTATCTTTGGCTCTGTTTTGAATGTTCTCAGTCATGACAAATGGGAATGGCCTGGAAATATTATAGGAAAATTGCTGTCAATTTGAGAAGAAGATGAACCCTAGGACATCCAAAGTTTGATTCTATTCTAGATAGGTTCCTTATCGCTGTCATCACAGAATTTAAGAACCTTCAATAGCACATTAAGTGATGTGACTAATGTCTGTGCTGTTTGTTCAGTTTGTTTCACGCTTCAGTGTATGCATCTCTATTCAACACTTTTAAAACAAACTTATCTGAACTTTTCACGGTCTCTCTCCTGCCTCCTTTCTACTTTAGAAAGGGACTGCAACAGCAAATCACTGTTCCTATCCTGCTTTCCTGCAAATTTACTAGCAAGAACTGGGGCCTTGTAAATAGAACATTGTACTGGTACGGTATGATTGATCTTTACTTACACATGTGTGCACTTTTAAACTTTCCTGCTTATTAGAAATAAGCAAACCCTTCCCCCCAAAAAAATCTAAAAATGAATAAATATTAAAAGTAGTGTGAATTATTTGTTGCATAAAATACCTTCTAGTGCAAGGACACATACATCTGCAAAGAATGTTTACAGTTGCTTTACAACACCACTCGAGTGAGGTATCCTTGCAGTTTGATCCTGATGACATGCCATTTATAAACTGTGACTGATAAATCCAATGCCTCTGAAATCAGATAAAACTTTGATAAATGACTTCTTAGTGAGCAGGTTGCAGTAGCTACTCCTGTCCACAGTTAGCCACCCTGCTGCAATCAGCACCATTTTGTTTAATCAACAATTCAGACAACAAAGCATTTGAAAGCTGTCACACCTTTAAGAGATGTGAAGATACTCTTTTCCTGAAAGATACATTAAGACAGAAAACTACAAAAACTAAACTCTGTCTTTCTGCAACAGGTTTTATAGCATTAGTACAAACAAGAAAAAGTCAAAAATTTGTAAAATAAACTTTTATTCCATGGACTTCTTCCACACTTGTGTGCTTATGAGAAAGATGTGAAAATAACCCTAGTACTCCAATATACTGCACTTTCTGCAGCAAACCTGCATGGCAATGTAGTACCTTCCACCAGCATGGATCTGTTCAATGATCATTGATGCCTTATATTTAAAAAAGAGAGAGAGAGAAAATAGTATGCTGAGAATGACATAAAACCCCCAAATGATGCAAAGTCCATATTTCATGAAGCCACCATGTAAAACCCATTTAATCCTCAGTTGCAGTCTCTCTCTTTTTTGCATCGAGAAGTCAATCAGGAAGCCAAATGATCAAGATAAAAGGACATGGGTTGATATAAATGAACAACCCACAAGAAAAAGAAAAGAGTATAATCATTCATGTAGATTCTCAGTGTGGCAATCCCTATTTTGGGTGCACACCTCTAAAGACAGCATGAACATATTGTTGTCCTGTTAGAAAAACCATCTGATGGAATTTGTGTGGGGAAAGCTAATTTACCTGTTAGTATAAAAGCTGAGACAAACCCAGGGATTAATCAATCTATCTAGCTAATAGTGACCAAGTTCTATAGCTGTAAGTACTTGTTCACAGATGGGGAGGACCACTTACTTTTCTGAGTATCACATTAAAATACAATGAACGATGCTGACAATTAAAACGCTGAAATGCAACATTAATTATAGGCAAAAATAATAATTAATAAATTATAAGATAGTCGTGACACAAAATAATAAACATCATTGATATTTAGCCACAAATATTCCCTCCTTACCTCATGCTGTTGTGCTCTCTCATAAGAAATAAATGAAGTAAACACATAAAGGCACCGTAAACTTATAAGTCAAGAGTAGTGCATAAGCCTACATGAAGGGATACATTTTCCAAAATAGAAGCCTAAGGACTATTACAAAAATACACCAACAGTTTTATCTAGAATTATTGTAATTGTGCATGCAAATTGGGCAGGTACCGATGAAAAATGCTGGTTTAGCACCATTTGCATATGCCACATCCACGCAACTGTCAGTGCATTTTTGTATAAGCAATTTTGCACACCAACAATGGCCTCTTGTTTTTGAAAATTTGGTTCTCAATAATATCAAGATTGTAACAACCACCAGGAAAGGCCAGGACCGCTATTCTAACATCCATTTTAAAAAAGAGCGAATGTGCAAGAGCTGAAATGAGAGAATCACTGAGCCAGACCCTTGGATCTGGAGGAACTGTGCTGTGTGCAGGACCTGAATTGAGCAGAAGAGTGGCTTAAAGTCATGTGTCCAAACAATAAAAACCCTCACATGCACACACAGTTCTGGAGGCAGCCTGGGACCAGTTCAGCCTCAGTATAATTCCCATGTTATGGCATCACACTCGGCCATGTGTTTGCCCTGCTCCAGTACGCAGCATATACTAGATGAGAAGGGGACCAGGAGCAGGTGGAACAGAGCCAGCCTTGCTGACGTTATGCCAGCCAGGAATTCTTCTATACTATGGCCTTAATACACCTTTTCAACGGCTTTGTGCTGCTAAAGCAGTGGGCAAGTGGACAGAGATCTGGCCATACTTGATCTAACATATAAATATTTCCTTGATAGTTCACAACAATTTCCTTGGCATTATAATGGACTGTTATGCAATGACACCTTTACAGAGGTCTTTTCTTTCCTAATTTTTAGTTTGTGGATCATTGACTTTTTAACTGTGGATTATTTACTCAATCGTCAATAACAAACTCCTCTAGATTCATTAGAGGCTAGTGTGTAAACAGCTAATTGCACTAATTACAGACTTTTACAACCATTGTGTTGGCAGCTCATCATACCATAGATAAGAACAGCTGTATTGAGAAAATGTAGGTGTGAAGTATGCTCAGTACCTATCCCCAATAAGAGTTGAGAAGAGAGCATGGAATCCAAAATAACAGAACCAACAATACCCTTAATGCAGAGTTTCTCAAACTGGGGTCTGTGGACCACTGGTGGTCCACGAGGGTATTCCAGAGGGTCTGTGAGTAATGTCCGGGGCTGCCGGCCCTGCTTTTCAACTCCTTCTCCTCCCTCCTGCGCATTGTGGAACAGCCGTTCAACAGCATGTGGGAAGCGCCGGGAGGAAGGGGGAGGAGTGGGGATGGGGCGTGCTCAGGGGAAGGGGTGGAAAGAGACAGGGAAGAGGAGGGGCAGGGGTGGAGCGGGGGCAGAAGGGACAGTGGCGGAGCGGGGGCAGAAGGGACAGGGGCATAGCCATGGGTGGGCTGTGGCCAACCCACTTAGAACCCAGGCCCACTCCCCAGCCCTGGCTCTGCTCTGGCTCCTCTTCACCTGCCCGGCACTCCAGCCAAGGAGCAGGGTCAGGGCACACATTCTTGCTCCAATCTGCCCACCTGGCATTCCTGCCAGGGCCGGGTGGGTGGAGCAGATCAAGCCTCCACACATGGCTGGAGTGCAAGGCAGGCAGGCGGAGTGGGGTAAGCCCCCACGCCCCGACCCCGCTCCCAGTGGGGTGGGCAGAGTGGAGCAAGCCCCATGCTCCCATTGCCCCCCGCAAGGCCAGCTGCAGGGAGTGGGGGGAGGCGGGCCCCCTATTCCTCCTGCCCTCCAAGCCCCCCCCCAAAATTGCCCACCTACCTAAAGTTGGGGCCCACCCAACTATCCCATGCTGGCTATACCACTAGCTATCGGTTTAATTCAATGTGAGCTTCTGCTTGACTGTAGTTCACATCCTGCAGCAGACCAGGGAAGTTGATAGGCTGCCTGTCAAAAGGACAGAAACAAGAATCCAGAGTTTCAAAAGCTAGACAAAAAAAGCATGAAGGATTGGACAGGAACTAGCCATTTCCTCATACTTCCCTTGTTCTTACACTGGTGCTATTGGTGAGCTAGGTGGTGCAAAGCCAATAGCTAAGTACCGTATGCAGTCAGTTTTTAATATGGGGAAACTGGAAGGTGAACAGTGTTTGGCTGCAAAAGATCTGCCCATACAGCTTCTTCTTTACGTGCATCAATGCACATGTGATTGCCCTGATCATTTGCACCCTGACACTGGAAAACCATTCGCACTCAAGCAGCTAGCATTGCTGGAGATGCTTCATACTTCGAGGTTCCCTGCCACAGTCACAGGTACTGGGGCCAGTGATGTAGTCCCACTCGATCATCCCATCTCTAGAGCTGCCAACTCCAGTGCAGAGTCGATTCAGCTAATGCTACATAGTCCAGGGCTGATCTGCACTGAGTGGTAAGTGCTTGGCCGGTAAGAGACAGAGCACACAGACTACCAGGTCATTCTCTACTCATTTGCAGTAAGTGAACCATTATTCAGGGTTTAATGGTGACAAGAAAACTTTGTTGTGACTTCAGTCAACTCAGCGCCATTGTTACACCATAGAGCAGATGTCTTGGATCTATGCATTGCCGTGTGCTCAACTCTACCAGCAACTCCCTGGCGTATTTCAAGAGGAGGAATACCTGTGAGGATGTACAGGCTGTTGATATGGGTAGGCTTATGGCATCCTGTAATAAGGCAGCAGGCAATGTTAAGTATAGGGTCTAGCTTCTTTGTGTACAGCACATAACAGGGCTTACCCATCAATATACTGCAAGATGAAGCCACAGTAAAACTGGCTTATGCTGCTACTAAGCTTAAAACACTGTCTATGCTTAAATTAAAGTCATCTCATTGCTGGCAGCAGTTTATTTGGGTTCAGATACCATTGAGATGAGTGCAATATAAAAGAGAGCCTGGGGTTCAAATAGGCACAACAGCTGTCCAACAGCATATCAAACATTACTGAAGCACAACCCAAGAGGTTATAAATGTCCAAGATTACTTCAGCTGTATAAAGGGACCCTGTCAAATAATGAGGCTTCCATTCAGCTCTATAAGATGTCTTTTAAAGCTTCCTTGCAGCTGGAGAAATTGGGGGCAATTCGAGTTAGAGAGTTGTTGATGAGAGTAGACCAGAAAGTCTGGGAGAGGAAGGTCTTGGCACTTATTAATATTGTTAATGAAATTCCCTTACTGTTTGATGAAAGGTAAAAAGTGGAATATAGGCCATTAGAAGCCATAAGAAAAGATGCCAAAAGATAGGAGATGATGTAGTATAGTTTTCACCAGCCTTAGGGGATTGGCTTGCCACAAAGCAGTACAGAAAAAAAGTTTGTAATAAAGAATATTAGAAGAGAGACCTTAATTTTATCCGCTTCCTGGCATAAAATTCTGCCGTTTTTATGATATTCTCAGCAACTCCATTGTCTATAGCAATTGCAAAACACTTTAGCAGCTATGGACAAATGCATGCAGTTACAGTGAAAGAGAATATGTGAAGGGATGGGTTATATGGGAATATGACATTTATCATTCAATTGGGAAAAGATCTGATAATTCTCAAATAACATAGCCAAGAGCAAGTTAGAGGATCTTTTTTTCCGCACAAGAGGGATAAAGGCCAGATCTCTCCATAGCCTATCATGTATTCTGTTTCATGCAAAGGTTTCAGCAGAAATGTGAAAAGTGACTAACCTCCTGCCCTCTTGAAATCTTCATACTAGGTATTTGCTGCTAGTAGATTGGTGAAACACAAAAACCCACAATTGGGTATTCCAGTGTTCTTTCTATTGAGCACAATACAACCTCACTAACCCACTCCTTGCTAATGCATACACTTCATGATATTACACAAAACATGGTGTTTTCCCCCACTTCTCAGCAATCATTTATATTACAGTGTTATAGTGATGTCTCATATTAGAGTTCATTATTTTTACAAAATATATTACATTAAATGTACGAGTACATCATGAAGAAATAAAATTTAAACTAAACTACAGTTGTCAAAATAAATGAACAACGTGCATTTTGTGATGCATGAGCCTTGTGATTTGTGGTGGTGGTGTTTTGTAAATTGTGTTTCTTCACTTCATAAAATTCAATTATTCACAATAGGTCTCCTAGTGACTAGTGCAAATTAACACTGTTCTATTGTAGTATCCAGATAATTCATGTTATCACACTCCCTGCACTCTAGTGTAACACTTAACTCAATGTGTAACATAAAAGTCAGAGAACAGCTTTGATTTCTGCCTGGGAGATTATTACATTAGCCCTACTCACCAGGAAGTGTCACACTTTAAGGTTACATGATGGCCAAGAAAGCATGAGTCCCTCTTTCTCCGTATCAGGCTCTAGCATAAAGACCAGTCCAAGTGCCTTTGTATTTCCTCCACACACACACTTCTCCACTCTACAGGCACAGGGTTGAACTTAGCATTTTTTGCTGGGTCTGCTAAACATATTGCACCCACCAACAAAAAGACTAATTCCTCTTCAACCCTTCCGCCACCAAAAAATTATCCTCAATGGTCATACCCCATTCTGCATTTATACAAATGACCAAGACTCTCCGTTATTTTTAAAATCAATAAATAAGATTACGGTGTGTCTCTGAAAACCAAGACTGTTCCGATTTTCAGGAGCCACCCCATTCAGTATTATAGAAAACAGTGTTTTGACCTGATTTTTGTAAACCCTGGCAGATTGAACACCTGATGGGATTTAAGCACACGCTTAAAATTAAGCACATCCCTAAGTGCTTTGCTGAACTAGGACCTGTCAAGGTTCCTTCCCCACTCTGAACTCTAGGGTACAGATGTGGGGACCTGCATGAAAGACTCCCTAAGCTTATTCTTACCAGCTTAGGTTAAAAACTTCCCCAAGATACAAACTTTGCCTTGTCCTTGAACAGTATGCTGCCACCACCAAACGTTTTAAACAAAGAACAGGGAAAGACACCACTTGGAGATCTCTTCCTCCAAAATACCTGCCCCCCCCCCAGCCCTACACCCCTGGAGAAGGCTTGATAATAATTCTCACCAATTGGTACAGGTGAACACAGACCCAAATCCTTGGATTTTAAGAACAGTGAAAAATTAATTAGGTTTTTAAAAGAAGAATTTTATTTAAAGAAAAGGTAAAAGAATTACCTTTGTAAAATCAGAATGGTAAATACTTTACAGGGTAATCAGATTCAACACATAGAGAATCCCTCTAGGCAAAATCTTAAGTTACAAAAAGACACAAAAACAGGAATACACATTCCCTCCAGCGCAGCTTATTTTACAAGCCATTAAACAAAAGAAAATTTAATGCATTTTCTAGCTAGATTACTTACTAACTTTACAGGAGTGGTAAGGCTTGCATTCCTGATCTATTCCCGGCAAAAGCATCACACAGACCGACCAAACCATTTGTTCTCCCGGTCCAGATTTGAAAGAATCTTTTCCCCTCATTGGCCATTTTCGGTCAGATGCCAGCGGGGTTACCTTAGCTTCTTAACTCTTTACAGGTTAAAGGATTTTGCCTCTGGCCAGGAGGGATTTTATAGCACTGTATACAGAAAGGTGGTTACCCTTCCCTTTATATTTATGACAGGACCTAAGCTAAACAACTGGTGAGATGGCTGCTCAAGGCTTATTGCTATTTGCCTGGTAGGCTCATTCTCCATCTCAGGTCTGAATGTGCTCACAAGGGTCACAATGAAGAGCAAGCCTTCCAAAAATTGAGAATCGTGTCATGAAGCTGGCAGGAAATGCAAGCGTGGGAGTCAATAGGGCTGTTTAAATAAAAGGTCACTTTCAGAAGATCACCACATTTTGATAGACTAGAGGAAATGTGTTTTAGTTGTTTCTACATTTATATCAGAGCAATGTGCAGAAAAAATAAGCAGTATTGGCAAAAGTAGCCCACCCTCCCCAAAAAAAGTATTTTTGATAGATCCATGAAAAACAACACACTTTTTTCACTTAATACTGAATTCTTGGTGCTAGAGAAAGATAGTTTTCACAAACTTCTAAAGAAATTGCATTGTCTCTGAACCATGAACATTTTTTCCAGGATTTTTCCATACAGTACTCTTCCAAGCAAGGATTATTGACTAGAAGAACAACACTGGACAAATTTCCAGTCTACCAGAAAGTCAAAAAGATTTCAGTAAGGCAAGGTGGGAGATTATTAGGCAATGGGCTATCATATCAGCGGATACAATGGGGCTAGAAAAGTTCTGTACCCCTCCAGCAAAAAAGTCAAAGCTTATAAAACATACATGTAGTAGTCCTTTGCTAGTTAGCAGAGCATATCCTGTGTAGAAAAAAATATCTCCTGGGTCAACGTTTGGGATTTGGAGAAAAAGCTCTCTCTCTCTTTCACACACACACACACACACACACACACACCCCTCTCAGAGAATTTGATTAGACATTGTGCGTGTATATTTGTATATAAATCAGTACAAGATCACCTGACTTGCATCAGAAGACAGTGAGCATGTTTTGTATGTAGCATCAACACACTTTAAAGTAATTTCGTTTTGACTCTAAAAACCACAAAAACCAAAAATAAGTTCATATCCCATTTTGTAATATGGAATATGTAATTCCATTTTATTCATGTTTTGAGAGCCCTTAAACATTGTTAGTATTTACATCCTGTAGATTTCAGAGGTTTGCCCCCCTATTTGTTTAACCATATATATTATACTTCCAGAATGGGCCACAGAAAATGTCTAAGTCCAAAAAAACAATTAACTAAGCCTGATTTCCATTAGGAAGATACAGTCATAATACATAGCAAGAGAATAGAGAAGAAAAAGCCTTCTACAAATAATGGACACTGGAAACCTTAAACACAATATTAATTTCCATCGTCTTTGTTATAATCTACTAGTCATTTGGGTTTGTATGATTTTAGTCCTTAAGCCAACAAATATAAAAGCAACTTATTTAACAAAAAAATCAAATTAGAAATAAAGCAAACCACTTTCTTACAGAAAATATAAGGAATAAACTTTTTAACAGGTTTGCTTCCAAAACAATTTAATAGCCAAGTAATCCATGATTTACCTTAATATTGCAGTCTCATTAAAAACCAAGTAAATATTTCTGAATATAGACATATTCTATGCCATTCTCTTTATTACTTAATTCTCCAGGTTTCTCAGCATGATCTGAATAAATTATGCTGACAATACAACAATATAAATGATAAATCAACAACACAATTTTAGTGATATATAGCATGAAATGTAAATAATAACCAGCACTGCTAATTGGCTCGCTACCTGGCAACAAATCAGTAAGTGAGCTAGTTCACTGGTAATGCCTCAGTTGTGCACCACCCTAATCATTAAGCATTTCTGGCTAGTAAGCTGTTTCTACTGTTTTGTGTAGGAAACTGTACTGTAGCATAAAAATGACTTCTAAAAAATTCACGTTGCAAAAAAAAATGCTCATTGACAATGGTAGGACGTTATGAACCAACTTCTTGCAACTCAGATGCCACAGAATTATTTCGGCAATTCACTGCTTGAAATACCAAATCAGAAGTCGTTTTACCTAGAGAGCTGAAACAGAACACGAATACATCTCCTGAGCTTCAGTAGTAAAATTGCAATTTGATTCTTCAAATCTCTGGCTATCATTACTGGATGATCTACTGTTGATCAAATCTTACAAACTGCCCTGAAGTTCCAATGTGCATGTGTGCAGGAGGGAGGGTTGACAGCGGTCTTTGATCAAGCTCTGATTGCTTTATAAGCTAAGTTCCCCACTTCTTATAATACCAAAAATTATAAAATATTTTGATTAACAGGCATTTTTAAATGACCTGCGAAAACGGACTTTGGCATTAGAAATAAATAGATTAATGAATTAATTAATTAATTAATGAGATGGGGGCACGAGGGACTACTTTAAATGTTTTAATATGCTCATTCAGTGTAGTTGTAGCCATGTTGGTCCCAGGATATTAGAGAGAGACAAGGTGGGTGGGGTAATGTCTTTTATTGGACTATCTTCTGTGGGTGAGAGAGACAAACTTTCAAGCCACACACAGCTCTTCTTCAAGTCTGGGAAAGGTACATCCACTGTCACAATAAAATGCAAGCTGGAACAGATTGTTTAGCATAAGTAGTTAGCACATACTGTAAGGGACCATATATCTGACCTATCAGTCCTAATCCTCAAAGGAAACCTGCACACAACACTTTCAAAAGACAAGCCTGGGAGCTTCAATTCATGACTCTGCTCGACACCAAAAATCATGGACTGAACAGACACTGGATTCATGGCTTATTACAACAATCTGTAACCTACTAACCCCCTCTTTTTGTCCTATGACTGCAGAGGTGTTAACTGGCCACTCTACCTTGAATGGTCACTTATAATATGTACTAGCTACTTATGCTAAACAATCTGTTCCACAGTGCAAAATTAGGTCAAATTTATAGAAGGCAATTTTTTAGAAAGTGACTTTGTACAGTTGATTGTGTGTGTCCCCACTAAGTGCATTAAGTCTGCGGAGTGCGTCCAAAGTACCAAGTCTAGCATCGACTTTCGGAGCATTGCACTGTGGGTAACTATCCCACAGTTCCCGCAGTCTCTGTCACCCATTGGAATTCTGGGTTGAGCCCCCAAAGCCTGATGGGACAAAAACATTGTTGCGGGTGGTTTTGGGTACATGTCATCAGTTGCCCCTCCCTCCGTGAAAGCAATGGCAGACAATCGTTTCACGCCTTTTTTCCGTGCGGGTGCCATACTGCTTTCAGCAGACAGTGCAGTAGAACGGCTAACCATCGGCATCGAACGACCACTTCCGTTGCCACTCTGCTCTCCTGGTGCTATGAAATCTACCTCACATGTCCTCTATATGACCGTCGTCATTCACGACTTCCGCTACCACTCTGCTCTCCTGCTGGTCTCGCAGGTCCTCTATATGACTGCTGTCACCTGCCGCTTCCGCTGCAACTCTGCTCGGCTGCTTTTGTCTCGCCATACCATGGCAAGTGTGCAGCCCGCTCAGCTGTTGTGTCCTAGCAGCAGACGGTGCAGTAGGTCTGCAAAACTGGTCATCCAATCACCGCTTCCCCTGCAACTCTGCTCTCCTGCAGATGCCACACCACAGCAAGCATGAAGCTCGCTCAGATCACCGTGGCAGTTATGAGCATTGTAAACACCTCGCGCATTATCATGCAGTATATGCAGAACCAGAACCCGCAAAAGCAGGCGAGGAGGCAACGGCAGCACGGTGATGAGAGTGATGTGGACATGGACACAGACTTCTCTCAAAGCACAGGTCCCAGCAATTTGGCCATCCTGGTGGCAATGGGGCAGGCTCATGCCATGGAATGCTGATTCTGGGCCTAGGAAACAAGCACAAACTGGTGGGACCACATAGTGTTGCAGGTCTGGGATGATTCCCAGTGGCTGCGAAACTTTCGCATGTGTAAGGGCACTTTCATGGATCTTTGTGACTTGCTTTCCCCTGCCCTGAAGCACAAGAATACCAAGATGAGAGCAGCCCTCACAGTTCACAAGTGAGTGGTGATAGCCCTCTGGAAGCTTGCAATGCCAGACAGCTACTGGTCAGTCAGGAATCAATTTGGAGTGGACAAATCTACTGTGCGGGCTGCTGTGATCCAGGTAGCCAATGCAATCACTGAGCTGCTGCTATCAAGGGTAGTGACTCTGGGAAATGTGCAGGTCACAGTGGATGGCTTTGCTGCAATGGGATTCCCTAACTGTGGGGGGGCGATAGACGGAACGCATAGTCCTATCTTGGCACCGGAGCACCAAGGCAGCCAGTACATAAACCGAAAGGGGTACTTTTCAATGGTGCTGCAAGCTCTGGTGGATCACAAGTGACGTTTCACCAACATCAACGTGTGATGGCCAGGAAAGGTACACGACGCTCGCATCTTCAGGAACTCTGGTCTTTATGAACAGCTGCAGCAAGGGACTTACTTTCCAGACCAGAAAATAACCGTTGGGGATGTTGAAATGCCTATAGTTATCCTTGGGGACCCAGCCTACCCCTTGATGCCATGGCTCATGAAGCCGTACACAGGCAGCCTGGACAGTAGTCAGGAGCTGTTCAACTACAGGCTGAGCAAGTGCAGAATGGTGGTAGAATGTGCATTTGGACGTTTAAAAGTGCTCTGGCGCAGTTTACTGACTCGGTTAGACTTCAGCAAAACCAATATTCCCATCGTTATTACTGCTTGCTGTGTGCTCCACAATATCTGTGAGAGTAAGGGGGGAGACATTTATGGCGAGGTGGGAAGTTGAGGCAAATCGCCTGGCCACTGATTACGTGCAGCCAGACACCAGGGCAATTAGAAGAGCACAGCAGTGTGCACTGCACAACAGAGAAGCTTTAAAAACCAGTTTCATGGCTGATCAGGCTACGGTGTGACAGTACTGTTTGTTTCTCCTTGATGAAAACTCGCCTCCTTGGTTCACTCTACTTCCCTGTAAGCCAACCGCCCTCCCTTTCCCCCTTTGATCACCGCTTGCAGAGGCAATGAAGTCATTGTTGTTTCAAATTCATGCATTCTTTATTAATTTGTCACACAAATAGGGGGAATACCTGCCAAGGTAGCCTGGGAGGGGTGGGGGAGGAGGGAAGGACAAGACCACGCTGCACTTCAAAACTTATTGAATGCCAGCCTTCTGTTGCTTGGGCAGTCCTCTGGGGTGGAGTGGTTGGGTGCCCGGAGCCATCTCCCTCCCCCCCCCCCGCATTCTTGGGCGTCTGGGTGAGGAGGCTATGGAACTTGTGGGGGAGGGTGGTTGATTACACAGGGGCTGCAGTGGTGGTCTGTCCCTTTCCTGCATCTCAACCATACGCCTGAGCATATCAGTTTGATCCTCCAGTAGCCTCAGCATTGCATCCTGCCTCCTCTCATCACGCTGCCGCCACCTCTCCTCTTGCTCCAGCCATCTGTCCTTGTGTTCATTTTGTGCTTTCCTGGACTCTGCCATTGTCTGCCTCCAAGCATTCTGCTGGGTTCTTTCAGTTTGGGTGGACTGCATGAGCTCAGAGAACATTTCATTGCGAATGCGTTTTTTTCGCCTTCTTACCTGCGCTAGCCTCTGGGATGGAGATGCTAGTGGCAGCGTTGAAACATTTGCAGCTGCTGGAGGAAAAAAAGGGGGAGTAAAACTGAAAAAGGCACATTTAAAAGGAGGGGCTGATGTTTTCAGGTTAACGTGCAGCACAAACCCAACTAACCCCTCCTCCACACCCAATTCTCTGGGATAATCGCTTCACCCCTCCCCACATCGCGTGGCTAACAGCAGGGATGATTTCTTTTCAGCCACAGGCAAACAGCCCAGCAGGAATGGCCACCTCTGAATGTCCCCTTAATAAAATTCCCCTATTTCAGCCAGGTGACCATGAATGATATAACTCTCCTGAGGATAACACAGAGAGATAAAGAAGAGATGTTGCTTGAATGCCAACAAACACCAGGACCACTTGCTGACATGCTTTCTTTAGCAATGATTCCAGATTACGTGCTAGTGGTCTGGCATGGTAAAGTGTCCTACCATGGAGGACACAATAAGGCTACCCTCCCCAGAAACCTTTTGCAAAGGCTTTGGGAGTACCTCCAGGATAGCTTCATTGAGATGTCCCTGGAAGATTTCCGCTCCATCCCCAGGCATGTTAACAGACTTTTCCAGTAGCTGTACTGACTGCAAATGCATCCCAAGTCTTCAGGGCAAATTAATCATTAAACACACTTGCTTTTAAACTGTAATTATATTTACAAAATTACACTCACCAGAGGTGCCTTCTCTGCTTTCAAGGTCCGGGAGCCCAGGTTGGGAGGGTATTGACTCCAGGGTGATAAACAGTTCCTGGCTGTCGGGGATAAGGGTTTCTCCACTTGCCTGGTGTACGCTATCTTCAACCTCCCCATCCTCATCATCTTCCTCATTCCTGTTGTGTGAGACTCCCCTGCAGGAGTCCACGTACAGGTGTGGGGTAGTTGTAGGGGCACCCCCTAGAGTGGTATGCAGCTCATCATAGAAGCGGCATGTCTGGGGCTCTGACCCTGAGCAGGTGTTTGCCTCTTGGGTTTTTTGGTAGGCTTGCCTGAGCTCCTTAAGTTTCATGCAGCACTGCTGTTATAGCCTCTGTCCATCATGCCCTTGGAGATTTTTTCAAATATTTTGGCATTTTGTCTTTTCAAATGGAGTTCTGATAGCATGGATTCATCTCCCCATACAGTGATCAGATCCAGTACCTCCTGTTTGGTCCATGCTGGAGCTCTTTTGTGATTCTGG
Source organism: Caretta caretta (assembly GCF_965140235.1). Taxonomy (NCBI): domain Eukaryota; kingdom Metazoa; phylum Chordata; order Testudines; family Cheloniidae; genus Caretta; species Caretta caretta. Next base: position 22,738,477 of record NC_134217.1, read on the forward strand.
GACTCCATGGTCACCTCTGCTGATGAGATCTGCACTGTCACCTGTGCTGATCAGCTTGCCATGGTGGCCAAACAGGAAATGAAATTCAAAAGTTTGCGGGTCTTTTCCTGTCTACCTGGCCAGTGCATCCGAGTTGAGTGTGCTGTCCAGAGTGGTCACAATGGAGCACTCTGGGATAGCTCCCAGAGGCCAATACCATCGAATTGCATCCACAATACCCCATATTCGACCCGGCGATGTCAATTTCATTCAGTGCTAATCCCCTCGTCAGGGAGGAGTACAGAAATCGATTTTAAGAGTCCATTAAGTCAACAAAAATGGCTTGGTTGTGTGGACGGGTACAGGGTTAAATCGATCGAACACTGTTAAATTCGACCTAAACTCATAGTGTAGACCAGGGCTTGGAAATCCTGCAATGTTCCTGGCTCCAATGATATCCTTTGGCTATGTGTTTCACTGTTCCAAAAAAAAAAAAAGCCCTTTTATACATTTTAAATTTGTTGACATGCTATTGTATGGGATGTCCCTTTGCAATTACATGAGAAGTGATAAATAGGAGAGCCAGATTTAACATTTGTACCTCATTTATTATTTTATATGCCACTATCAAATCCCTTCTTATCCATCTCCTCTCTTGCCTTAAACTTGTCTTTTTCTTTTCAATCTATCCATATAAGGAAGTCTCTCCACACCACTGATCACTTTTGTAGCTGGTCTCTGGACCCTTTTTGTTTCTGCTCTATATTTTTTTCATATAGGGAGAGGAGCATTCAACACTGTATTCACCAAGTGGGTGTATCATTCACTGATATTAAAATATGTTCAGTATTATTTTCTATCCAATTCTTTATTCATCCGACTATTTTGTTTGCTTTTTGGACCACCACTTTGAATTGAGCAGACTTTTTCCAATGAGCTGTCCTCATGATTAGGGATGTAATCTTGGTCCACTGAAATAAATGGCAAAACTCCCACTGATGTTAGTAAAGCCAAGATTTCACCCCAGGTCTTTTCCCTCAATGGGTATAGCTCATTTAGAACTCAATCAATGTTTATGAATAGTGCAAATAATTCTATCCAATGTGCATTACCATGCATCTAAAAATATTAAATTTTATTTGCCATTGTGTTGCCTAACTTTGTTAGGGCACGCCTGTGGAATGCCTCACAGACTCCTCTAGGCTTGACTAAGCTAAATTATTTTGTCATATGCAAATTTGCCACTTCATGAAAATTAATATATGAAACACCATTGCTGGACTCCATCCTCTGGGAACCTACTGTTAACCTTTTTGCCATGTTGAAAATGGATCATTTATTCCTCTTATCCTATTTCTAATCCATGACCAAACTTTTGCTGCTCACTATTTAGATTCTTTAAATGCCCTTTATGAGGTACTTTATCAAAAGCTTTATGAAAGGAAAATAAATTATATTAACATGTTTTGCTTTATCTGCTATTTTGTTGGTAAACTTAAAGAATTCTAGTAGATTGGAGAAGTGTGATTTACCTTTGTGGAGTCCTTGCTGGTGTGCTCTTATCAAATATATGTTCATCTAGGTGTTCTGTTTCAAGGAGTTAGCAGGTCCAGAAGTAAGGCTTACTAGTCTTTCATTTCTAGGAGCACCCATAGGACTTTTCTTAATCTAAACTGACAAGTTCTTGAAAGGCTTCTATTTCAGAAATAGGCCATGGAAAAAGGTGGAATTCACAGCTTGAGAATTCAGACTTAGGTTCTTCATTTTTAAAGAAAGCTTAAGATATGTTTGTAATTTATGGTCCTGTTTTAAAGCATAATCACATAGTACTGTATATAACTTGCCTCTACAACACTACTCAATTATTACAAGTCTCTACCATCTGTTGCTTATCAGATCATTAATGTTAGAATTAATCATTGTTGGCAAATGAGCTGAAGTTGATTTCTTTTCCAAAGACTTAATAATATTCCAAAACTTGATAGCATTACTCCATAAGTTTTTGGAATGGAAAAGTTTACTAACTGTAGCATAACATATCATTAATATTGTCCTAGTCCTCAAATATTCCTCATTTGCTTGAAAACCAACCAGTCTCTGGCTTGCCCTGTTCCAAGCCAAATTATTCTGTGCAAGAATATATAACAGATTATAAATAAAAAGCATGAGAAGACCAGCTAATTTCACAACAGCAAAGTATTTCATCCATCAAGTGTTTCCCGTCAGGACTTTATTCTAGATGTCTAAGGTGCACATGTGATGAATAAATGGGACCTCTGTTTCTTCAGGTGAACCACTGTTGTGATTTGGTATGGCTCTTCCTGTGAGGAGATACACATAATGAAATATAGATACAATTATTTTTAAAAGGTTTTTCAGTTAAATACATTTGAGTTTAATTATAAAAATGAACACAAAAACCTCATACAGGAAGAGACAAAAAAAGTTTTTTTAACACAAGCCCTAGAACTAATGTAGTGGGGTTATCCATGGCTATGACGTTACAATTTCTGCCATATATACAATGCAAACAGATATGCGTTTCATTTTCTCCCAAATGAGGGATTTAAATACATCTGGTGATGTGTGTATATTCTACACACAGTGTGTATATAAATTCATACACACACAATATATATATATACACACACACACGCTTTATATTTCCAACAATAAGTGGCTTAATTTATTGACAATGTTTAATTTAAGTCAAAACATTTTTTCCATTTGGCAGGTGCTGACAGCAAATAAAATGGTTTTGATGAATGACATAAAACTATTAATTATGTTTTGTTTGCTCTATTGTTAGTGTATCACTTGTGTGGTTAAAAATTAACTTTATGATCTTATTTAAAACAATAGATGTGACATTTCAGACATTCCTAAGAAGGATGCTTAGTAATAATAAATTGGTGTACTTGTCTAGAAAAATTTGCTAACAAAGTGAACTGAAGCATCTTAAATAGATAAAAGGAAGCAACTATAAATTACCACAGGATAAAATTTTTGTTTTATTTTTTAAAGATTTCTCTTTTTTATTTTTATCCATTGATGAATTCTGGATATGCAGAGAAAGACAATAAAATTTGATGATTATGTGGGCATTCTCGACAATGTTAAATATTTCAAAGACTGGGGAAAATATCAGACTAGTATGATATCATACTATTTATAATACTAAAACTATTGATAGTGTAATCTGGTAATGGACACTGTCCAGCATCACTCTTAAACAGTATATACTTGGGAAAATAAATCACTGTTCTGTCCTCCCTTCCCTGGTCCTTTTGTTGCTCATGCAACAAACACACACAGGAGACTTGGAACCAAATCTTTAGCTGTCCTCATTTTGGCTTCTAACACTCTCCATCCAAGTTTGGATAACAAATGGCTTACAAATAATTTAGGTACATGTCTAAGTACTCACAACTTGCTCATTCAAATGCCAGTATGCATGCACTTTACATGTTTTGAGTATACAAAACTTGCTTGCAATGCTTAGAGACTGATTTTAAAAATCTGGTCCTTTGAGTTTACTTCTGGGCAGTGTTATTATTAATGATGTCCTCAGTGAACATACTCATTTTCCTGGGAAGAATGAGCCAAATTCATCCCTTGATCTAAACAGAGTTAACAGAGTTGGATAAAATTCATCTGTGGTGTAACTTCATTTAAATCAATGGACATACACCAGGGATGTATTTACTCTAACATTATTGATTAACTGTTTCTGAGACAGCCAACAGAAACTGCAAAAAACCATTACATACTGTTTTCATTATACTTTTTAAAAAGTAGAGGTCTATGTTTTTGTATAGAAAGAAAGAAAGAAAGAAAGAAAGAAAGAAAGAAAGAAAGAAAGAAAGAAAGAAAGAAAGAAAGAAAGAAAGAAAGAAAGAAAGAAAGAAAGAAAGAAAGAAAGAAAGAAAGAAAGAAAGAAAGAAAGAAAGAAAGAAAGAAAGAAATTTTCCAACAAAAAATTAAAAGACAGACAGACAGTTTCCAGGGGAAAAAATAGATTTTCTTTAAAGTATTGAAACACAAAATTCTAGCCAGTGCAGATAACGTGGCTGAATTGCCCCACAGACAAGTCCATAGATACGTTGGAAAAGCAGAATGGACAAACACTGCAGTAGAATAAGGCTAATACATAGGGATATGGGTAGCCCGGAAGTCTGCTACTTTAAAACATGACATGAAGGTAAATGAAGATACCAACCAGTTCCCTCAATCCAAACTACTACCCCGCAGGTAGTGGGTAGCATGCAAGCTAAACCCATAACTTAAGATGGGGCTCTCCATACAACCAACCTAGATATTTGGCACCAAACATCCAAATTCCTCCTGCCTTCTCCACGTCTGAAGCTTAACGGCACAGGTGAAAGGTGCACACTGTGCAAACACATTGAATCCTACCCTGTGTTAAACAACAGGCGCAGGCCAATCACCATCTGGCCACAATCTTGGAATTACAATCCATAAAAACTATAAAGAACTCACACTGCAACCTACAAAAGTTGGGATGTACTCATGAAAACATCTCATTTGTTAAGTTTTCTAGATATTTTGTGGACAGAAAAACAGTTAATTTGCCATTAAGAAATGTCCTTTCCAACCCAACTAGGTTACTGGAAGAGCAGACCTGTAAACCTTGCATAACCCATAACTCAACTGCAGCAATGGACATAACCAGATAAAGGAGGTGGGGAAGGGTTGGGATTGCAGGTTGGGTGTCAAATGTCCATTCACTCAAGGAAGAACCTTAAAAGCCCCAAGGCCAGGGGATGCCCAGGCAGTAGGTTTTGAATGGCCCAATTAGGCTGCAGGGACAGGTGACAATGCCCATAGCCAGGCTCACCAGGACCCCAAGGGAACCTATCCCCTGCCAGTCTGGTCAACTAGAGGGGATGGATGTTAACATGTTTGCATTCTTGCTTTAAGCAGCCCGCAGGGTGAGAATAAACTATGCTGGGGCAATAGCTGAGGGCATCTGTATGTGAATATGTAAAAAGCAGCCAGGTACTTCCTCAGAAATGCTCTCATTGAAGGTGTGAGGAGTGGGCTTTCTTTGGAGCCAGAACAAGGGCAGAAAATTTTTGAGCCAACCTCATTCGACCTTTTCCGGGGGAAGACACAGAATTTGACCCTTGGATTGAAGTTGATTTCCTTTAACAATTATAACCATTTAAAGAGAACTATTGACCCTAAGCTGCTTAATCCTGTCCCTTTCAACTAATTGTACTCTTAGCCCAAATTTACCAACTGACAGGTTATCACACTCCTTCCATATGTTCAAACTCCTATTTCACCAAGAACTCAACATTGCTGCCTTCACAGAGGGTAGAGTCCCTGTGTTTTGAGCTATGGCAAAACATCCCTTCTAGATTTGAAAGAAGGTTGTTGCCTGAGAACTAAGGTAAATACACCTTAGCAGAGTATTTCCTGTTGAAATAAGGAGTAGGAAAAAATTGTAGAGAATATAAATTCCTAACTCCTTTAAGAAAATTGGATTGGTTTCTAATACTGAGTGCTGCTGCAGTGAGTCTGGAAATGGGATCTCTTACTTGAGGAAGTCCCTCTATAATGTGATAATGCATTGATCAGCTAGTGTAGAAAGCACTTTCTAGAGCCTCTGAAAAGCCAAATCAGATGAGGGAAAACTTGCAAAATTGAGGAACAACATGTACAGTGGTTGAGGTAACAGATGCTATTTGTTGGGGTCAGCCATACTGACACCTGTAGCAACAGCAACATCTTTCCATTACCAAATAAGTATCAATAAAGGCATTTGTGTGGAGAAAACAGAAAGAGAACTAAAAATGTTGTTGAGAGCATAGAGGAATAGGAAAATTAAATGTGTGGCAGTACACTGAAGGTAAAAAGATGTGCATATGACACATTAATAAAAGCAACATCTTGTACAGGGGAGTAACAAGATTATTTTTATGAGTTTGTAGTGCCCATAAGCGTGCCAGGCCTTTCTCAAAAAACAAAGACACCATCACTATTGAAGACAGCTTACATCCTTAAAGCTCCAGAAAGGAAGTCCTGCAATCTGATCTGCCCAGGCAGTCCTCTGTGCCAGCATGGAGGCCTACTGACTTCAGTGGAACTTGGCAAGGGCATAAGTAGGGCCCTACCAAATGCACAACCATAAAAAACGCATCATGGACCATGAAATCTGTATAGTAAAGGGTAAAAGCACACAAAAGTCCAGATTTCACGGGGGAGACCAGCGTTTCTCAAACTGGGTCATGACCCAAAAGAGGGTTGTAGAAGGGAGGTTGCAAGGTTACTTTAGGAGGGTCATGGTATTGCCACCCTTACTTCTGCAGGAATGAAATCAGGAAGGCTAAATCACACCTGGAGTTGCAGCTAGCGAGAGATGTTAACAGTAACAAGAAGGGTTTCTTCAGGTATGTTGGCAACAAGAAGAAAGCCAAGGAAAGTGTGGGCCCCTTAATGAATGAGGGAGGCAACCTAGTGACAGAGGATGTGGAAAAAGCTAATGTACTCAATGCTTTTTTTGCCTCTGTCTTCACGAACAAGGTCAGCTCCCAGACTACTGCACTGGGCAGCACAGCGTGGGGAGGAGGTGGCCAGCCCTCTGTGAAGAAAAAAGTGGTTCGGGACTATTTAGAAAAGCTGGACGTGCACAAGTCCATGGGGCTGGATACGTTGCATCTGAGAGTGCTAAATGAATTGGCGGATGTGATTGCAGAGCCATTGGCCATTATCTCTGAAAACTCATGGTGATCGGGGGAAGTCTCGGAAGACTGGAAAAAGGCTAATGTAGTGCCAATCTTTAAAAAAGGGAAGGAGGAGGATCCTGGGAACTAAAGGCCAGTCAGCCTCGACTCAGTCCCTGGAAAAATCATGGAGCAGGTCCTCAAGGAATCAATTCTGAAGCACTTAGATCAGAGGAAAGTGATCAGGAACAGCCAGCATGGATTCACCAAGGGAAGGTCATGCCTGACTAATCTAATCGCCTTCTATGATGAGATTACTGGTTCTGTGGATGAAGGGAAAGCAGTAGACATGTTATTCCTTGACTTTAGCAAAGCTTTTGACACGGTCTCCCACAGTATTCTTGTCAGCAAGTTAAAGAAGTATGGGCTGGATGGATGCACTACAAGGTGGGTAGAAAGTTGGCTAGATTGTCGGGCTCAACGGGTAGTGATCAATGGCTCCAAGTCTAGTTGGCAGCCGGTATCTAGCGGAGTGCCCCAAGGGGAGTTGGCAGCCGGCTAGATATTAATGATTCTTCATTAATGATCTGGAGGATGGTGTGGATTGCATAATCAGCAAGTTTGCAGATGACACTAAACTGGGAGGAGTGGTAGATACGCTGGAGGGTAGGGATAGGATACAGAGGGACCTGGACAGATTGGAGGATTGGGCCAAAAGAAATCTGATGAGGTTCAACAAGGACAAGTGCAGAGTCCTGCACTTAGGACGGAATAATCCAATGCACCGCTACAGACTAGGGACCGAGTAGTCTGGGCAGCAGTTCTGCAGAGAAGGACCTAGGGGTGACAGTGGAAGAGAGGCTGGATATGAGTCAGCAGTGTGCCCTTGTTGCCAAGAAGGCCAATGGCATTTTGAGGTGTATAAGTAGGGGCATTGCCAGCAGATCGAGGGACGTGATTATTCCCCTCTATTCAACATTGGTGAAGCCTCATCTGGAGTACTGTGTCCAGTTTTGGGCCCCACACTACAAGAAGGATGTGGATAAATTGGAGAGAGTCCAGCGAAGGGCAACAAAAATGATTAGGGGTCTGGAACACGTGAGTTATGAGGAGAGGCTGAGGGAACTGGGATTGTTTAGTCTACGGAGGAGAGGAATGAGGGGGGATTTGATAGCTGCTTTTAACTACCTGAAAGGTGGATCCAAAGAGGATGGCTCTAGACTATTCTCAGTGGTCGCAGATGACAGGACAAGGAGTAATGGTCTCAAGTTGCAGTGGGGGAGGTTTAGGTTGGATATTAGGAAAAACTTTTTCACTAGGAGGGTGGTGAAACACTGGAATGCGTTACCTAGGGAGGTGGTGGAATCTCCTTCCTTAGAGGTTTTTAAGGTCAGGCTTGACAAAGCCCTGGCTGGGATGATTTAGTTGGGGATTGGTCCTGCTCTGGGCAGGGGGTTGGACTAGATGAGCTCCAGAGGTCCCTTCCAACCCTGAGATTCTATGATTCTGCACTGCTGCCTTCAGAGCTGGGCAGCCGGAGGGCAGAGGCTTTTGGCCAGGTGCCCAGCTCTGAAGGCAGTGCTCGCCAGCAGCAGCGCAGAAGTAAGGGTGGCAATACCGTACCAGGCCATCCATACCTCTGTGCTGTTACTGGCACTGGCTCTGCCTTCACAGCTGGGCTCCCGGCCAGCAGCCGCCGCTCTCCGGCTGCCCAGCTCTGAAGGCAGCGCTGCCGCCAGCAGCAGTGCAGAAGTAAGGGTAGCTGTATTACAATCCCCCCAACAATAACCCTGCAACCCCCCCACAACTCCTTTTTGGGTCAGGAACCCCGACAATTACAACACCGGGAAACTTCAGATTTAAATAGCTGAAATCATGTAATTTACAATTTTTTAAATCCGATGACTGTGAAATGGACCAAAATGGACAGTGAATTTGGTAGCGCCCTAGGCATGAGGGTCCAACTTCAGGATTAGGGCCTGAATTTCAGACATGACACAATAGGTGGAGTCAAAAAACAGTAGTGAGGAGGAGAGCAGAAAAAAAGGTTACATTAAAATAATGGTGTATAGTTCTAACATAACACGCACATATAGGCTTTCTTTAACTCCAAATCTAGGCCCACTCCGAGTCACTTGTAGGACCATGGCCTATACACGCATAGAATGAACAACATGGATAATGTATAACACAATGTTTTTAGAATTTCACACGGATGGTTTGTAATGAACTTTTGTTACAGTGTAATTTGCCTTCCTTTTTTTTTTTTTTTAAATCCTTGGTGGGCATTATGTTGTTTGTACATAAAGAAAGCTTTGTAGCAAAATTTGTTATAGTTCATTTTTAAAACGGTCTGAGGAATCCTTTTTATGACTAAAGAAAGAAATTAAATATCTTTTTTGTGACTAATTTACTATTATTTTTCCACTTTATTTAATTTGCTCAATGAACTGTTTGTGTTCATGTAACCACATAATGTCTTAATCCCTCTGAATTTTTTCATACAATTTTTGGTCCATATATGGTCATAAGAATGTTGAGAATTTAAAAAAAAAATCTTTTTAGGCAAGTAATAATCTTAAACCAGCTAATAAATTAAGTATTTTGTATGCTCTAGAAATTAAGATTTGGACAGCAGAATAGTATTTAAGAATTACTAATCTACCCATTGATTCTGTGAAGAATAAACATGTCATCTTACATATCTAGAAATTAAACTTGCAAAGTACTCATCAGCAAATGTTAAGTGAGAGTATGGTATGGATAGTGGTTTACACCTGGGACTCCCAATTCAAGACAATAATGTAAACTGTTTAATCTTAACAAAAAGGCATTTTTAGTGTTTCTTCTGTTTAGTATTCTCAATGTTAACAAAATTGTCAATGGAATTTCAAGAGACTAAATCTTTAATTCAATACTTAGAGATGTTAATTATATATAAGAAAGGTCAGGTACACTACAAAATTACTGCAATTTGGACTTGATTCTTGCTACTTCTTTTTAACTCAAAACAAAAAATACCAACTCCACATGCACACACCATTTAAAATATAAACTTTACATCCAGAATGGCTAAGCACTTTGCAAAAGTATTATCCACATTTTAGTGCTGGAGAAACAGACACACAGAAAGAGGAAATATCTTACCCAAGATGACAACAGATCTATGGCAGATTGGAAAACAGATCATGGGAATCCTGACTCATAGTTGGCTGTTCTAACATCGAGGACATGTGCCTCCCAAATAGAGTAATGTATTGCCTTTAAGATAGGACTACAATAAATTGCATGCATACATTATATTATTATAATTTGCATACATTATTACTGTGACTGCATGCACAACCAAGGTAACTGCATGTGCAAATATCCAGTTACAAATCTAGCTGATCATTTATTCAAGCAGTTACTGTGAATGAATTGGAAGTCACTGTATCCACATGCACAAATTATGCATGTACTGTTTTGCATCACCTGCATGCATATATACAAATTGATCCCTTAAATGTTTCTCTTTGGTTCTGAAATTATATTGCACCCATTTTATTGTCCCCTTTATGTATATAAAAGTAGTTTGTTCTCAGACCTAAATATATGTTTATGGTTAAGTTTGTATTCAGGCATATGTCTGAAGAACTGGGTTAAAGACTGGCTGGCTGGCTGTTTCAGTCTGGATTGTAAACACAAATTGATTATCACTTCTAGATAGCCAAATTAGTTTGACTGAGATTCTAAATATTACAAGAGCCTGGTGTGCATCAATTGAAAATGTGATTTTTCTAACAAAAATTACTTTGTTAATGAAATTAGTAAGTAAGTCTGCTGAAAAATATTCAGATTGACAGGAAATTAAGCAAAGGTGTTTAGAATAAGAATGGGGATTTTATTTCTTATATCTAGAAGTTCAACAGACTTGCATAAGTAAATAATCCCATGAGTTACTTACCTTATATTGTATTTAGTTCAAACATTAAATGCATAAAGTTCTTGATCATCCCCCAAAATAATAAAGCTGGTGGTATGGAGAAAAACTTTCATGGGATTAAAAAAGTTAAAAAATTTCAAATATGCAATTAAAGGCATTCTAGCATGGTTGTGATCTCTGCTCTGGTTTCCTATTTACAGAGAAGGAAAACTGGCTCAGACTTCCTAGACTAAGACAAGAAAGTATGCAAAATCGAGCAGTCTCTGTGCCAGCTCTTGCTAATCCTCTTCAGTATGGTTTGCTGCTAATTTGTCATGGCACATATTTGCCTTATGTCTAATTAGCATCAAATTTCAAACTGCTATTTGCTAACAATTTGTTGCATCAATCTGCTTGAAAATCTATAGTTTAGAATTGGATTGCAGTTTATTCTGTCTATCAAAATTCCAATTCACACCGTACACAAAATAATGTATTATTCCCGCCAAAATATTCCAATACTTTATTAGACAAAAGGAGCTAGATTTTAAAAGAAAAACTATATTATCATCCTGTATGTTTTTATGTCCCTTTGCTTAATGCTCCATTTTTAATTTACTGTACCTTATTTACATGGGGAGCTTAGTATGTCAGGACTTGCCCCTTCCTTATATGTAATCAAATCCAGCTGAAATCTCATAGCCACTACACTGGAACTGGTTCATAAAAACCTATCAAACCCATTTTGTGAGGACACAAGACAAGATCCTTGCAGTAGCAATTTACATGCACTAGAACTGGTTATCTTAAAGAATGAGAAAGTTTCAATTAAGGAGCTACCTAGACTTTAGGAATTAGGTTGGTCTCTTCAATATCTAAAAGTAGACATTTTAATAAATGAATTAGCAGCTACAGATCATCTGGAATCACTGTCATGAACAACTATTGTAGAGATGTTTTGCATCAAGATATTGACAAACATAATAAAATCTTTCATAACTGATTGGATCTACATCCAAGAGCAAGTCTTCTTGGCTGTGGTGAGAATAACCTGAGAGCAACCTTCAAGGGTTGGATTTTCAAAAACACTCAGCACTCTCCTAACCCTGCTCCCATCTAAGTCAGGGGTAAAACTCCCATTGACTTCAAAAGGAGCACAGTTAGGCGAACGCTTAGCACTTTTCAAACTCATCCCAAGTGCTTATATAGAGCCAATCAGAAAGACTGAGGTGACAGGCAGGACACAGTGTCTCAGTTACTGAACCTTCAGGAATGAGACGGTTCAGTTCTCCTCAGAGAAAGTATTTGCTGTACCCTTAGGTTCTCTCTCCAGCTGCAGAAACCTAATTTGAATCTCTATTGGTCACTGCTGCCTCTAAATCATCCTGAAGAAGTATACAATCAATTTATACTGGTGAAAACCAAGTTTACAAAAGATTTTCAATTTCCAAATTGAATCTGAAAGTCTTTTACTATCTCAGCTTCTGGACAAGGTAGGGGTGTCACATCAGCCATCTTCAGAGAGATGTTTCCCTTCTGTTCAGAAGGTGATTATAGGTTCTGGCAGTGGCTACAATTTTCTGTGACCAAGAAAAGAAAACACAGGAACACAGGGGAAGTGGTGAAGGTGGTCTCATGAAAAGAGCATAACTATTTAAATAATCTCTGTTGTATGCATCACAAACATCACATTGATACTAAAAGTCACACCAATACAAACGTGTTCTCGTCATTGGAGTAAATGTACAAGGAGATACAGTACTGTGAGAGAACAAAGATCTCCTTTATAGAAGTGGGTATCTGTCTTCCTACAAACTACCTCAAACATTGTGTCTATGCGAGAAAGCCATTGAGAGACAGTTTGAACATGTTAAAAGTGTAAGAATAGTCACCATAAGCAATAGTTCTCAAGGCAGGTGATTGCAAGTGTTCCTGGAATTTACTGTATGATACAATTACACAGTATTGTAAATTATGTTTATTTGCAAGAATGTTGATTTCTAACATTTATAGAACTTCCCTTTATTTTTATGTATCTCTTTAAGGGACAGTATATCAGAAACCACATGACTTCTTCATTTTTTAAGATCATATGTAATGCACTGTGGCTCAATTTTGTGCATGCAAATGGTAATTCAGATTTGCATGTGCAACTGCACCTACACCCACAATTTTGAGGTTAAAAATCAAAGATTAGTGTGAGGCCAGCTGAAAATCGGATATACTATACTGTGTTGTAATGCCCTAATGTCACCATAGCTTTCCTTTATTTAGCTTTATGTATTTGATTCATGCTATTTACTTACGCATGATTCCACTTTTTTCACCATGGGTAGCATTAACAGTAGATGTCTTTTGAAGATTGTTAAAGAAAAACCAAAAACACACTTTCCCAGTTTTGTTTCCAAGATCTGTTCTATATTTTGTCATGTTTTGTTTAAGAATCAACAGGAATCCTTCTACTGTGGTATTTTTCATTCATATTTTTTAAGGTTATGTGTCAAATTCTGATTCCACAGGAAAAAATGGCAAAACACCAGTCAATTTCAATTGGACTAAGATTTTGCCCTACATGAATACAACGTGAATGATGGCAGATAGACAGCACTGGAGAATTAAGACTTCTATTTGTTCATAGGATAGGTACCGCATGGCACTGCCAATGTAAACTTCTCATTTCAGCCCACCAATCTCTCTCAATCCTGAACTGTTAGGGACGAGATGAGAAAGATAAGGTGGGTGAGGTAATATCTTTCATTGGGCCAACTTCTGTGTAACTGAAGAAGAGCTCTGTGTAGCTCAAAACTTGTTTCTTTCATTCTCTTTCACCAACAAATGTTGCTCCAATAATAGATATTACCTAACCCACCTTGTCTCTCTAACATCCTGGGACCAAAACAGCTACAACTACACTGCAAACAGGGATGAAATTGTAATTCATTCCACTTCAAATCTTAACTTCTCTGCAATGAAGATGCTGAATGTGATATCATTTTTGAAGCTCTCCACTTGTTCTAATTCTTCCAAGTTTCTCTTACATAAGCCTAGAAAACCGAATGATAATCTCAATCAACTTTCAAAGACAGGTCCTCCTTGCTCCCTTCAGTATTCCTTCAAAAAATTAAGCATCAGTTGACCTCTTGGACCACCTCTTAGTTTTCTAATTCTGGAGGATGAAATTGTGTTCTCTCATCTTGGTGCAGGAAACCACACTGTGTACCCTGAATTCACCCCAGATTTCATGGGATATGGAATCCAGAGCATGCCCACTGGAAGCATGAGAACAGCAGCAGATACAGGAAGATGATACACCCTCACTGGGAAAATAGGAACACTCTTCTTGTTAGACCTAAACTGAGCATGCTTTGGGTCCAGCAGAGCTTATTTATTATATCATCATACAGAAAGCAAGATACATTGCTATTTCAATTCTGCCCATAGTAATGTTTGGCTTTTTGCTTGTTTGGTTTTTATTTTTCACTGAAGATGTTACATGAAGGTTTCACTTCTCTCATAGTAGAATAAAACTCCAGCCTCTCTCTTTGTTTTCTATTTCTTACATTTGAATAAGAAGAGAGACAGATATATTATATACCCATAACCCACAAAGAAGATGAGGGTTGGGGGAGTCACATTTGTGCCATCAGTTAAAAAGATTCCTGAACATAAAACTGCAAAGAAAAAAAGACCTTTAAAAGTACTCAGCATTGACATAATTAAATCTACCACATCTAGGTCAACTGAGGATGCAGGATTTATACACCAATGATTTATTCACAACTTCTGAACAATGCTGTTTTGAAACATAAATACAGATGTACTGGTATCAATCTTGCTTTAAATATACTGCTCTGATCTGAAAATCAGCCAAAATATTCCATAGAAATGCTGAATGAATTTGGTGTTGAAAGTGGTTCTACTGAAAAAGGTTTCCAGTCAGTCCCAGGGCAAAGCATCAATTGTGAGTTTACATGGTTTCCCTTAATGAAGTTTTGCAAGATATTCAGTAACAGTCTATGAAAATTGCTCAGGAGGACACATCTGTCTAGTTACATTTGACTTTGGCAGAAAACTGGTTGAGGCTCAGTTGTAACAATCCAGTTACGAAACAACAATCTCAGTTACAGCCTGAAAAGCCAACACTACAACCCTAACCTTTTAGCACCAACCCCTTCCCGATGCCTCTTCACTGCTTTCACTTAACTGGCAGTAGCAGTAGGTCCCTTATCCTCATCGCAGACCAACCATTTGATGGAAGCATTGCACAGGAATACACAAAACAAGACAGCAGTTACATTTTCTTGGCTTACTCCCACCTCTCTCCACACTGCCACCACTACTAGATACTGTTAGCTGTTTAGAATCATACTTAACTGTGATCCTAAAGCTACTGGGGCAGATATATTGTGAAATGTATTTATATTTGCATCCTTTGCAATGTGCGGCATATTACCTGTTATAAAAACTTACTTCATTTCATGCTATTATAACATGCTTGTAAAATGTGTGTTGCCCCCTCCTGTAAAGGCTAGCTCATGTGAAGGCTACAGCCTTCTGGAGCTTCTCCTTTCACTGAAGCAGTAAAGGCTCCAGTTTTTCAATCCCCAGATTCAAACACTGCTGATGCTCTATATTGGGGATGTTGCACTTTCTGTATATTTGTTGCTTAGAAGAAAAAAACACAACTGCATTTTCAGCCAAGCACCCTGACTAACTGCGAAATCTAATGGGAAGTATTATTTTAAATCCCAGGTGAGATTTTTGAACTATTAATGGGAGCAAATTTGTTTAAAGAAGCAGGAAAAAAAAAAAACCCCTGTGTGATGGTGTAGTACTCAAGCCCAACATGAACCTGTAAACATGCTTTTCTCTCCTGGCTTAAAAAAAAAGACTCTCAGAGCTGTACATGACAAATATATATATTATCTATATGCTTTTCTTGGTCTAATAAAGCAAACGATTGCATGCTTCTTTCCTGGTCTAATTCAGATTCTAATGAATGCTTCTCTATTGGTCAAATACAACACAAGCCCATACATGCTTTTTTCCTGGTCAACTATAACACTCTATAAATGATACAAAAAGCATACTTCTCTCCTGAGCATACTTGTATATAAAGGAAGAAGCAACATAGCCTAGCAAGAATGTTAATTTTGTGTGGGAATTTTCTTCCACAATTAGCAGAAAAGATAAATAAAATTTTCAGATACAGCCATATCAAATTGCACAACACATTGGCATGTGTGGGGTTTGCGTGCAATAAAAGGAGGAATTGGAGATGAAAGTTATTTCTGCACTCTAAGTAATGAGAGATAGCCTTGAAACACTGATAGAGAAGGAAGCATTTTCATTAGGTATGTTTCACTTTCTTCTTCGGTACACTGATCCTCCTACAGTAGATGTGTGTTCTTACATGACATATTTCCACTTTCCCACTGAAGTGCTTGTGATTCTTGAATGCTGTTTGTTGTTACTGTTTTTCTTCCCCGACACTATGCACCAATTTTTAACCTTTTCAGTAACCAAGTGACACTTCTGGGACATTACAGTATTCCTGTCAAAATGTCTGGTCTGCAACAATAAACTTTACATTGATGTCTTGCTTTTCTAGAATAATTACACTGTACCTTAAATGTTAGCCTATTTACTATTTGTGCAAAAAGATGACAATAAAATCAATTGAACACAATTCCCAACTGTGCATCAAAGTCTTTTGCAATGTTAATGGATTAGCACATCTAGAGAGGTGCAAGATCATTTTGTCTCAGTGCTTGGGCTGGCACATAATATGCACTTCCTCAACTTATTAACCCTTATCTGCTGAACTCATCTGTTCTGAAACTTAGTTTAAGCTCCCTGTATTTGTCAGGTTTCCATTTTTTTAAGCAAAGTCCTGGGAACCTGCACATCGATCAATAGGTATATGATGAAGGAACTTGGCCCTTGCTATCTATGACCAGTGGCTATGTTTTTTCAGTGATTCCACAGGAGTCAAAAACTCAACAAAGCGAATCGCGGATGCTGTAAAGGGAGCATGCTGCTCATGTCTGTGACCACTGTATGCAAAGCTTGGCATTAGTCACCGCCAGGCCGCCTCTGACAGCCCTGAAGTGAGGGAGATTAATGTGAGGCAGGGGCACTTTATTATTGTCATTCTGTTCTTTCACACTCTGCCTCTGACTTTCAATTTTGCTCCAGAATTAATTGTCTGCTCCCTACAGTATGACTGATGTAGAAGGATACAAGTAACATAGGCACCTGGTTCTGGCCTTGACAATCTGACTCGATGTTGCAGGATGTATTGTGTACGGTCAAATTCAGGGACAGACTGGCATCTTTCAAAGAAATCAGCCAATGTTTCTTTTGACTTCCATCAGATTTGACTGTAGATTATCCTTTTCTAAGAACAATTTTTCCTTGTAGAGATGCTAACAAAATGCCAGTACCATTATTAAGTACCACA
Source organism: Caretta caretta (assembly GCF_965140235.1). Lineage (NCBI taxonomy): Eukaryota > Metazoa > Chordata > Testudines > Cheloniidae > Caretta > Caretta caretta. The sequence continues at coordinate 22,755,512 of NC_134217.1, forward strand.
CATGATACCATTGCTCTGTTTTGTGCAGCCTTATAGGAGACCTTTCATTTCTGGGCTTTTCTTTTTTCTGTTTGAAAGTAGTAAATTAGTAATGCAGCATTGTTAAATCCCTACTCTCTCAGATTTAAGCATTGCTGTGAGAATATCGTATACAGTATCTCTGACAATAAAAAATACATGACTATATAACTTTGTATCATTTCCTATTTACTCCACTAACAGTTCCAAAGCAAATTAAACAAAAAGTAAGACAAATATTTAAAGATGCCATATCTGTATATCAGACTTAAAATTACCAGTGGCACAGCAAGATCAAAGAACATCTTTACTAGAGAACCGAGGTTTGAGCTTTTAGGAGTCAAAAATAAATGCCTTTCTACAAGAACCACAAATCTGTCAGTCTATTTTTATTAGGTTAACCTCCATTGGTGGAGATGGCAGCACAGTTTTATTGTGTAGCAGAACATGCAACTTCACATTTATTTTCCACCATACAATGATCACCATTATATTGTCTGCATTTATCAGCAGTCAACAGACACTGGAACTGTGAAATGCTGAAATGAACCCTATTCTTAGAATAGGAAACAGCTGTGTTAACTATGTTGCTAAAGTTTTCCTTTTTCATGGTGACCACTGAACCCCTAAGTGTCCTTTAGTATTTTCATTTGGGTTTTATTATATGTTGGTCATAAGGGTAATATCCCTTTGGATGACACACAACTGAGAAAACATCATCTAATTAAAGCATAGATGATGGAATGATATCAGACATTCAATTGTTTAATGTTACTCCATTAATGTATTTTTTTCCTGTGAGGATTTCACAAATTTCCTCCCAAACACACTGCCTGAGTAGAACTTGCAATAAATTATTGCAGCTTTAACTCATCATCTACTTCAATACGATCATGGTATTATGTTAAAGGGTACAGAAATATATAATATGCTGAACTGTCTCTACAGTTGATACCAGAGGGAAAATTACCACCACTCAGTGAAGAAGATCCAATCTCATTACATTAATGATATATCATGATGGCCAAAATATGAAAAATAACCAGTTGCTTTTATGAAAAAAAGGCAGCTTTTCCCACTTGCTTCCTTTTACAGACTCCCATAAAAAGTAAATTTTAGGATGCATTTCAACTTCCCTGAGAGACACCAAAAGCCCTAAGAAACTCTGTCTCTTTAAAAAGAAGGTGTATGAGGAAACATTGTAATATCCTTCAAACCTGACATTAAGTATTCAAATGTTACTTAAGCAAAGTGTGAGCAATTAAATTAATCAATCTTCCCAGCCATGTACTGAACAGATGTTCAATAAATTCTCTCTGTTTACTGTGTGGGGGGAAGGAAGTCCACTTTTAGCTGTCCTTCAGTGATGACATCCCTCAGCCTGTCCTTTCAGGAGGCCTCATGGGCCACTATCAGGCAGTTCTGCTGTGTTATTTCTTTATTATAAATAACAACAGGCCACCTGGACTACGTGCCGTACCTGGAAGCTGAGGTTTAATGATCCTTCAGGCTATATCCTCAGCTCTCTCTTGATCCCAGATAATGGGACTGATGGGAATGGCAGAGGAGTGACGGATGGCAGTGACGGATGACTCCAGACAAACATGTGCTGACAACTTGTGAATATGGGGCAGTGCTGCAAAAAGGTCAAGATAAAAAATACTTGCTTGACTTTCAAAGTTTCTTGATGAAAAAATATATGAGATCCAGATCTTCTATTTGCTGTATTTTTTTTTCTTTACTACTAAGTAACTTTGTCGGGCAGGATTGTAGAAAGTATTATCTGAGTATCTCAAGTCTGGCAAGAAAACAACAGAGAAAGTAGCATTTCTACTATTTAGAAGTGCAACCATGTTCAAGGTCTGTATTATATAAACATGCACATGAACATATGTGGTCTTGAATGTTAACTGGCTGGCAGCCACAATCATGCATTGCATAGTTTTTTAAAACCGACTAATCAGGTTCTCATACCCTGCTTATCACCGTGGTATCTAATTACCTGTGAATAACCTCATCCTGAACCTGGAAGGGCCACTCTGTTACCTCGATCCCTCTTGTTATGCCCAGTTAAGCAGCGAGGCCTGTGCTTAATAAAATTATGCCTTAGGAGTTCTGTGATGTAATATATTGCCTACTAAAGTAGCTCACACCACCAAATCCATTTCAGGATCACAGATCCCAGTGAGCTAAAGGTCAAGTTTATTCATTAAGCAACATAGTCTTCACACAACAAATACTTTTGGGAAAGATAATATACTGATGTGTCTCCTGGTCTTAACTTTTTACATGTTAATACCAACTGGGATCAAATGAGTCGACTGACATTCAAATGTAATGGTTAAAATTTCTGCACCACAGATATACAACTTCAACCTTTTGAATGCTGCCATTCCATATATGGACTTTATCCACATTTTAACAAGGCTTTAAAATCTCCAAGATTAAGCTGGTATTTTATGTAGAACTGCCTGCTTTTTATGACATCCTGACATGTTGTACAACATTTGTGACTATATTGATCCTTATAAATTCAGCATCTATATATATTCATGAAAAGTATCTGCCCTCTCCCATTCCCCACCCCATTTCCCCCTTTCAGTACACGGTATAATCCAGGGGTATTTTTTGCTCCTGTGACTTGCACAATAGTAAATAGGCAACAGAGTAATATTTTAATAATAGGGCTGTCGATTAATCACAATGAACTAAAAACAAATAATTGCAATTAAAAAAATCAGTCATAAATAATTGCAGTTTTAATCAGATTGTTAAACAATAGAATACCAATTGACATTTATTAAATATTTTTGGATGTATTTCTACATTTTCAAATATATTTATTTCAATTACAACACAGAATACAAAGTGTATACTGCTCACTTTATATTATTTTTAATTATAAATATTTGCAATGTAAAAATGAAAAAAACAGTATTTTTCAATTCATCTCATACAAGTACTGTAATGCAATCTCTTTATTGTGAAAGTGCAACTTACAAATGTAGATTTTTTTTGTTACACGACTGAACTCAAAAACAAACCAATGCAAAACTTTAGAGCCCACAAATGCACTCAGTCTTACTTCTCGTTCAGCCAATCACTAAGACAAACAAGTTTGTTTACATTTATGGGACATAATACTGCAACTTCTTATTTACAATGTCACCAAAAAGTGAGAACAGGCATTCGCATGGGACTTTTGCAGCCGGCATTGCAAGGTCTTTACGTGCCAGACATGCTAAACATTCATATGCCCCTTCATGCTTCAGCCACTATTCCAGAGGACATGCTTCCATGCTGATGACACCCGTTAAAAAAATAATGCATTAATTAAATTTGTGACTGAACTCCTTGGGGGGAAAATTGTATGTCTCTGGCTCTATTTTACCTGCCCCATTCTGCCATATATTTCATGTTATTGCAGTCTCGGATGATGACTCAGCACAGGTTGATCATTTTAAGAACACTTTTGCTGCAGATTTGACAAAACGCAAAGAAGGTACCAATGTGAGACTTCTAAAGATAGCTACAGCACTCAGCCCAAGGTTTTAGGATCTGAAGTGCCTTCCAAAATCTGAGAGGGACGAGGTGTGAAACATGCTTTTAGAAGTCTTAAAAGAGCAACACTCCAATGCGGAAACTACAGAACCTGAACAACCAAAAAAGAAAATCAACCTTCTGCTGGTGGCACCTGGCTCAGATGATGAAAATGAACATGCATTGGTTCACACTTATTTGGATTGTTATCGAGCAGAACCCATCATCAGCATGGAAGTATATCCTTTGAATGTTGGCTGAAGCATGAAGGGACATGTGAATCTTTAGCGCACCTGGAATGTAAATATCTTGCGACGCTGGCTACCACAGTGCCATGAGAACACTTTCTCACTTTCAGGTGACATTGTGAACAAGAAGCGGGCAGTATTATCTCCTGCAAATGTAAACAAATTTGTTTAAGCGATTGGCTGAACAAGAAATAGGACTGAGTGGACTTGTAGGCTCTGAAGTTTTACTTTTTTTATTTTTGAATGTTTTTATTGTTTTGTACATAATTCTACATTTGTACGTTCAACTTTCATGATAAAGAGATTGCATTACAGGACTTGAATTAGGTGATTTGAAAAGCACTATTTCTTTTGTATTTTACAGTGCAAATATCTGTAATAAAAAATAAAGTGAGCACTGTACCCTTTGCATTCTGTGTTATAATTGAAATATATTCGAAAATGTAGAAAACATCCAAAAATATTTAAATAAATGGTATTCTATTATTAACAGTGCAATTAATCGTGTGATAAATCACAATTATTTTTTATCATGTGATTAATGGCAATTTTTTTAATCGCTTGGCAGTCCTATTTAATAATGTTATAGCTTAGCAGCATTTTTAAGAATTGAAATGTGCTTAAAAGCCACACTAAAGAAACATTAGGGTTCCTCCATGGATTTTACTCTTGATGATTCTCCCCCAGTTAAACCGGTTATAAATCCAGCAGGGGTAAAATGCACTCTCCTCACACCTGGGACAGTTATATGTCTTCATGCCCTCATGTTTGCCTGACTTCAGAGATGAGCCTTCTTATGTTTCTTCATGCTTTTAATCTGAAACAAATGATTGCAGGGAAAAAAGCATTATCACCTTGGCGAGGCATCAGGAGTATAAAAAAAAAAAAGAAGAAAGGGTCTGGGCAAATTCATCTTCCACTGCTACAATCAATCTCTCACCTAAAGAAATACACAATAACTAGGCAGGAAAGGGCCAAGATTTATGGCCTAGAAACATCTACACTGACCAGCATACACCTAGCCTTCTTGGCTCCCTCCTTGCCAGAATGGCTCTTTCTAACAGTTACAATGATATACTGTCTCTCCCTACTGTTTTACAAGTACATTAGCTTTATTTAATGAGATCTCTGAGTAATTTAACAGATGTATATAGGACATAAGACTAGGAAAACTCTTGCTACTTGAATACTTTTGCCAAGGTATTCCAGGGGTAGCTAATCTACAGTGCTGTGTTATATTTTTTTAAACAGAATTATTGGAATTTTGGGAAGGGTTTTAAAAATCATTTTAATAGAAATGTTATATTAGAATCAACTCGAATAGTTCCATATTCATATTTTCTTGTATTCAGCCCATAAAAATCAGGATACATGTAGTTACTTTAGATCTTCAAACCTACTTATATATTAAAAGGCCTGAGAGAAATTCAGAATCAGAGATGAATATATTTGTTAAATCTCCCTTCCTGTGCTCCCCCACATATTCAACATTATGTCCCAAGGGGGAAAAAACAGATACTTTCATTTTAAAAAAGGAGAGCGCAAGAGACAGATTCACCTTTAAAGTATAAGATGACTGGCTAAGTCTATAAGAAAACGAAGAACAGTGTTCAGGAACTTTATTTAATTCATTAACCATAATTAATAATTACTATAATACTGATAATAGTTCTGCTTACCATTATAGAAATTATTCTGTTTCTGGGCAGGAGGCAAGTGTTTAAAATGGTTGCTATTTTCTTCCAAGGCTGGTTTTAAATAATGCACTATTCCAGTGAGGTATAACAGGGAAATGATAGTCACATTAACTTTAAAAAAATAACTTTAATTAATAATACTGAGGAGGTGGTAATGGGAAACTGCCTGTTTAAGATAACAAATAAAATGACTTTATTTTTATAAAAGGGACAGGATGGGGACAAACTTTTCAAGTATCAGACGTGTATTTTTAAAACAAAGCATCTAAAAATATGTATACAGTATGTTACTGTTTCCTTATATGCTATACTTTTACACATAGTTAAAACTGGAGCATGGCCCTAGACGCAGGAAATGACTGCAACGAACTGCATTTAAAAAAAAAAGATTCAACAACTCCAAATTCCACCCAGTGGTGAAACCAGCACTGATTGTGTTTAGTGGCATTGTTCTGTAAATAATATATAGTCTCATTAAATGGAGAGTTTTTTTTAGTTTTAAAATATATTTCTTCTTTAAGTTCTTCTAGGCTAAAGAAGGGGGAAAAGGATAAAAGTGCTATTTACTATTCTGGCAAAGCGTTCAGTGTCTTTCTAGCTTGGAGGGTATTGTGTTAACCTTGAATTAGACCATAAACCACAGTTCTAGCACACGTAGACCCTGTTACCTACGAAAGTTCAGCACATTTACAACATGCAGGTGACAGCAGGTGTGTCTAATATTTAAAACACAATTACATGTATGTCTGATCAAAGTAAACATACTGAACAGTATTCCAAAGACTATATCATATTTTATACAAGGCTAATCCTTACTGAGACTGTAGGAAACCTGATGTAGTTGGTTTAAAATATGAAACTTTCATAAAGACCTGAAACACTCTGCCAAAACTATTATGAAACTATCACTAGTGCCCATCTAAACTTATAACTAGAAATCAAGCATGCACAAAACCACTGCTGACCAAAAAAGGGTGCGGGGGGAATGTGGAGAAAGAGGAGGAGGAGGAGAAGAAGCAGAAGACGACGCTGGAACAGAACAAATTCATTGCATGAAATTTCATTTCTTGAGAGCTATACATCAAGTTGTATTTGTTTAATGAGGTTGACACTAGAAAGATGTATAGAACATGTCAGACACCCAGTACCAGTGCGTTCTGGGAAAAAGATAACATCTGAGAATCTGACCACTCACTTCATCTTCTAGCCAGACTTCTCTATCTACTGGTTCTTCGGGGGATTATAAATGAGAGGGCAGAAGGAACAAGGAGCAAAATAATGAAAAACACACACAAAAAGAAAAATTATAACATTGTAGAGCAAAGTAAAGCCAGATTTACTGACCTCACAACTACATAATCAAGAGAAAGTTATCACTATAGAAACTTTTACTAAGCATAATGATCTTAAATAACAAGGGAGTTCTATGAAATTTACAGCACTTTTAAGATATGCAAATTGAATGCAAGGTATAGACATAAGGGTAATTAATTGTAAATCTAAGAATAATGTTTCTTTGTCAGGGCTGTCTCCATGTTGTGGAATATATTTTAATGTGCCTTAACTGTGAATATTTCTTAAGGGCTGGTCTAATTATAAGATATTCAGAATTTCAAAATAGTAGTTACTCTTATCCTTTAATGTAGCTGCTATAAAGTTTCATAACAGAATTTACTGATTACATGAAAATATTTTATTTTAATTTTCAAGGATAAAGCACTTGTTTAAAAGTCCATGCACTCAGAGTTTGTCTTCAGAAGTAATAATATGACAGAAACAGTTTTTTCCTAAAGCATGCGGATTTTATTTTCTTTTTTGAAGAGGGGAGGAGGAAGGAAACTGGTAAGGGATCAAAATAACTAACTAGGCACGTCTAGTTCTGTTTCATTTTTTTAAAAGTCATAATGTTAGTTTTATGTTTCTGTGGACATAATAGTACAAAACATAATTATATGTTTACATTATTTATTTCACTTTCCATATATTATTTTGTAAGCCATTCACGTTGCAATAATTAAGGTGAACATTTCCATTATAATGGAACTATAAAAATTCACTCACTCGTTTTAAACCTTGGCATACAAGCTCCCATTCTGAAAGGAAATTTATACAAACTTTTACGCAAACACAAAAAAGTCAGTGTAGGTCAAGTCCATGTTACACACTGGCCTACCAAGGCCTGCATGCTTGCTCCCGGAAGAATCACTATCAAGTGAGGGTATTTCGGTTTTATTCATTCTAACAAATTAAAATTAAACCCTCTTGTTGGGGCAGTGCAGTAACCAGATTGTAGTAACAGCTCTCACAAAAACCTCTGTATTTGTTTGTATGGAAAAACACTGTGTTGAAACTCTGTATTTGGAGAACTGGTCCATAGGCCTCTAGAGGAGTTAAAGGTGTAGTGTAAGAGATGAAGGACTTTCCAGTGATTAGGGCAGGGCACTAAGATCTGAATCATTGGTGACCTTCGGTCAGTCACTTAACCTCTCTGTGCCTCAGTTTATGGATCATTAAAATGGGTAACATCACACTCACCCACCCTATAGGGGTCTTGTTAATGTAATTAATTCATACTGTAAAGTGTTATGAAAATGTGATCTCTGGGCCCACATTGTTACACATATGCACTTGACATCTTCTTGTGAATTAAGAAATCCATCTAATGAAGCACGTGAATTACAGCAATATGACATTTATAAAGAAAATATTTTTTATTTCATGAGGGCTAGATGCTCTGTCAGTTTAGTATGTAACTGTTGTGAGTCTTCTACATATGCAGATAGACCTATGATGGTCTAAAGAGAGGGTATTCTCTCCAGTTTATAATCAGGAAGATAAGCAACATACTGCACAGCCTTACCTATTTTAAGGAAGTGACACAAGATTCAATGGGATAACAAGCCAGTAGTGGGAAGTCGGACTGGGAGGATTTCCAACTTATAGTGGAAAATTATATGAAATACTGTAGTCTCTGGTTTTTTAATGGAAAAGGGGCTCTGGTGGAGAGACAAGTCTCAATCTCTTATTCAGTACCAGATTAGCAATTCAGTAGCTATTACTGTATTCAATTTTTTTATCCGAACGAGTGCCCATGATTTAGATTAAACAGAGATTTTTAGAAGCTTTGGAGGCAGTGGGGATCTCTTTGAATGTGAGGCTAGGAGACAGGTAGAATTAAGAATAGTTGGGGAAATTTTAATTTTCTTACTTTCAAGTCTAATATTTTTTAAATAATTAAAATATTCCATTAACTTTTTTCAAATAAAATGTATTCTCAACCTTAGCTCCCTCATCCAAAGCTAATAATTGGCGTTTGGCATCCTTTAAACAGAGGTTTCTGAAAACTTGAAACCTCTGCCAAATACACTTCAGAATTTTATAACCCCTAGAAGAACAACATTTGCTGGTACAAAAGGGTATCTCAAAAATAGCACTCACTGAGGTTATAAATTCTCCTGCCAATGCCACCAGAGGTTAACAGCTTCCTTAAAGGGTCTTTCCAAGATTGCTTACACAGGAATGAAATGTCCAAAACTTTTGTAAGGAAACAAAACCACAGCACTTATTAATGGTGCAGTGAAACTGGGCTGAGTTTCAGGCTTCAATCTTCCCTTCCTCTAGGACAACTCTCCCTGAAAGGCTTAAGCTCAACTTCACCTGTAGGTGTTTTCAGTGAGGCCCAAAGGCCTTCTGTGCATCCTATCCTCTAACTTTTTGAAGGGGCAGAAAACTTGGTCTTTAAAGACATCTAGGGTAGCAAGGGTCATGAGACAATGACTGGATTTGAGGAAAAAGTGAGGTTATAACTCAGAACAGAAGACAAAGGGTTCATAATGGGGAAGCATGAGGAGGACAGCATAGTTCTGGCTGTGGTAGGGGTGTTCCGGTATGAGGACCACATTTTTGCTTTTATGTGAAGGAGCTTTGGGAGCTACTAGAACCAGAGGTGAACAGAGATCCTATTCCAAAAGCAAAAAAAGAAGAAGCTCCTCTCTCATCCATTGTATCTAGTGTTCGTATGTTTGACAAAGTTTACAAGCACCATCAAAACGTTTTCTGGAGATTGTGACTTGCATGAGATTTCAAGTGGAGTTTACAATTTCCGCCAGTCACTCAGGAAATACTATAAACTGTGTGTGGGACTTCAGGCAAGTTCCAACAGTTAAATATAGTAAAGTATGAACCACATTAATTTCTCACAAATCTGTAATGTCCCTTACCTATTTTTCTCATGGCTCCATGTACATTTCCAATTACTTATAATTTCTGCAAGACCTCTCACCAAAATGATAATATCCACGGAGAATAAAATAAATAGGTATTAAAATACAAAACCGCATAAGGCAAAATTAGACTTTTACAATGGCTTTGATTGAGGACAAAGGTCTAAAGCTAGTCTGAAGTTTTCAGAAGTAGTCTTTTTGAAGTCATAAGTTGGCAAAAAGAAAAACTCTGATTGTTCTTAGCCTCATAACTCAAAAATGGCTCATCTAATTCCAGTACAGCCAAGTTTAACAACAGTTAATAAACAGAGCTATAACAAAGTTTGGGACAGCCTGTGAGCATGGAGCCAAACTGTGATATTATCACGTTGATTGAAGGACTTTACAGCAGTACTCTATGACTAGACTTCCTCCTCACGTGGAAGAACACAGGGAATGGATAATAACTGCAAGTTATAAGTGTTTTCCTTGGGTTGTTCTATGGTGAGGAGGTTTGCAAAGATTGGGCAGCACTTCCTACTCTGGAGGCCATGGATGCTGGGGTGATCTCATTAAAGGGGGTTTCCCAAGATGTGGTGGCACCAACAGAACAGATATTGCAGCCCTGGGAAGCTCTAGCCACAGATCTCTACATGATTATAATTAGTAGCAGTGCCTTGAGGATGAGGTTGGCCACTAAGGAAGCTCTGCAAACATTATGGGGGAAGTGCAGGAATCACAACAAGAACAATAAGGGGTAGTTCAAAGGCAAAAAAGGGCTAGATTCTGCCTCCCCTTACTCACTGCACACATAGTTTCACTGATTTCTTTGGGACTACTTGCAGAATAGGAGCATATTCTGTGTCTGAGGTGGGCAGTGCCCTACGTACATATCTGGCCCTGGATTATTACTGTTAAATTAAGCAGACTCAAGCTTAATTACAGTAGGATTGACAGTTTCACAACATAAATGTTGCAAAGGTTGAATCTTTCACCTTGTCCCACAACACAGTGGAAATGTTCATTTCATCTCTCTCACTTGGTATGTGAAATTATTCTCACAGCTTGAGTTAGTATCTGGCCTAGGTTTGAATATCTTAGCTTTGTCACTTGCTGTCACTCTCTTAATATTTTCTAAAAGAGTTTTTCTTGTGGCTATATTATGCAAGGGAATAAAGTCAGTGCAAAGATACCTAAAATATTAGGATAGGGAGATGAATCTTAGTCCAAACTACCCTTATTTCAGCCTCTCTAATTAGCAGCATAAAAAGTCACTCCTAAACCAACTAAAAGGGTTGTATAAAATCAGGCAAAAAAAATTTACACTGAGAGTTTGCATCCCTGTAGCTGGCTTGCTCTCTAGTTGCTCGAAACCAAGGTTGCTGCAGCTGTGCTCCCCAATGGCTAAGATGTTAGATATAGCATAGCAAATGGGATCTCTTTGGAAACTAGAGCAGTGCAAGCCCCAAGATGCCTCACTGAGATATTCCAAAAAAATAGGAACTGATTCACCCATCTCTTTAGGAAAATAGTCTATGCACATTTGGATATATCATGTGGATTTCACACAAAGAATATACTTTGTTGTGCTCTGAAGTCAAGTGGAAAGTTTGCATTGTATGATTCCAATTATGATCCAACACAAGTTTGATAACTGAGTATGTAGGATTTTTTTAAGTACATTTTTCAAGTTAAATCTGAGACACTAAGCATAGACAAAACTGCTTTCACTCAGAATGCAAAAAACAAGAGGAAGAACTGAAGAAATGGGGTAGGGAAGAGCTCCTTTTTGTAAACTGTCTTGGCACGTCATTGCTTTACACTGGAATGTGAAGCTAAACCCAGAAAAAAGTGCCGAGTTAAATCAAAACTGAAAACATTCCAAGTTAAACTCTGTGCGGCCTTGTACCCTGGGCAGCTAGCCTGAAATCAGTGTGGTTGCACAGAATGTAAGTCAGGGCACAAATCGGCTCTTCAGCTCTCAGCTTTCCCCAAGCTTTCCCAACAGCTTGCTGAGCATAATTTGGACTTGGTTATTTAAAGCTACATGGAATAATACAGTATGAAGCCTGGTGTGAACAATAACTCTTATACAATTTAGCACTTAGAGAAGCGCTACTAATCTTTTTTAGGAAACAAGGTATTCAAAATTATTTAATGCTTCTATTTATGCATCAAAAAACATTCTAAGCACAAACCAGTCCTCTTCTCCCCTCCTCTACACACACAGGCATTTGTGTCTTTAGCTACAATACATCATATTTTTAGACTGCTTTAGAATGATCACGTTATACATTTGGCATTTATGGAATTCTGTTTATTAATGCCACTTTTATAACACAGATAAGTTGTATTTACTGTACTAATAGTTATCACAAATAATTAGTTATTGCTACACATGTTATACCCAAGTGATGATTCAATACTGTAAATTTAACGTACAGTATTGTAATAAACAGTAAAAATGGCAATAATGATAAAAGTAAGTTTGCTTTGCCTACCAGAGTCAGCCTAGCAGACTTCTTGTACCATGCTGTCAGTTAAAAAAGAATCACTGATATTTTATGAATAATAGACTTTTTGGGGTTTTAATCTATAATTGTGCTCTGATTTAAAGAAATAAAACATAGTTAAAAAGAAACATATAATCAAATTAAAATAATACATTTGTTTAGCAAAGCACTGTCATATCAATCCATCAATTATCAACATTTAAAAATCTGTCACAGTATATTGGTATCACTGTATTCCTTTGAAGTGTGGTTTTACTTCAAAAAATGACTAAAAATGGCATTCTGGGCTTCCATGTTTACCATCTCTCAATGATTTCCATATCAAATATGACTCAGTAGAAATAAGAAGATTTTCTTTACGTGCCAGTCCTGAAAGTAGCTTAGGATTTCAGAGTCAGATGCTGAGTTTTTTCCTACCCCAATAATAGTAATAAAGGTGCTTTAGCAAGTCAAATCAGACCCTCATTTACACCAGTGCAATTCCATTGTCCTCAGTGAGGACATTACACCTGTGCAACACAATTGCCTGCAATGAACTGTCCCATGTAAACCAGATTAGAAGCTAACAAACCATTCTTTTCATGATTGATTTTGTTCACATTTATAAAAAACATCTATAGCTGCCCTTCCTATTCTGAGTGTCTATCCCATGAATAAAAGACACACAATGTGATATATGTAAAGGACTGTGCACACACCAAACCCTTCCTTCTCAAACCAAATGATTAAGAGTTTTCAAAAAGAAGTTCTGCAGACTTACATGCAAGTGCAAGCCCTGCATGCTGCTGAGGATCTCAGTATGATATTTACCAGGCTGGTGAACACTCCATTTGAACCACTGTTGGGGTATTTTCAATAACATTTGTCTATGAAGATTACATTTGTTTTGGCAACAGCATGCAGAGTCAGTGAGCTAAAGGTGCTTATGGAAGATCTCCCATTCACCATATTCCATAAGGATAAAGTGGTCCTGCACCCAGAATTTCTTTCTATCGTGGCTTTGAACTACACCAACATTTTTCAGACAAATAGCTTATTTGCTGAAAAATGCAGTTTTGGGTCTATTTCTAAATTTGCCAAACGGTTTCAGCCAAAAACATTTCTTCAGCCTAGATTCACAAGGGGACTTAGGCACAAAGCCACTGGGGGGTGGTAATGCCGCCTTCTACTCAATAACCCTGTAGCTAGAGCACTCACCTGGCATGTGGTAGTCCCATGTTCAAGTCCCCACTCTGCCTGATTCAGAACAGGGACTTGAGCATGGGTGTCCCACATTGCAAATGAACTAGGATAGGGTATTCTGGAGTGGGTTTTGTTTATTCTTTCCTGTTGGAGCTGTGCCACTTTGTATAAACATTAAAATATTCACTGGGGCACAGGGAGAGAGAGAGAATGACTAATTGCCTGGTGGTTGGGGGAAATCACCTGGGACAGGGACACCTGGGTTCCAGTCCCTGCTCCAATACATATATAAATGAATATTTAAACCAAAACATCTGCCCCCCTTAAAGCACCATAGTCCACCCCGGGCAAGCTAGTTTATATATGGTAGACCCAAAGTGGGCACTTAGGTATTGTTTACATAAATCTAAGGAGATTAGAAAATTCCTCAGTTATTTTTGCATATAATGAGAGGGTAGAGGACTTAGTATTCATATTACCGGGAATATCCAAATGTATACAACTTCATTCAAACTTGTTATGGATTAGCTGTGGTATCTGTGCCATCAGTATTAAAAGCACTCTCAACTAGATCTAAGACAGCCCTGTGGCTTGCTTAAGAAATATTCCATTAGATGAAATATAAAAAACCTCTGTTTATAGCTTTACACACTGCTGCTTCCTTCACCCTTCACTTTAAAAAAAAAAAAAAAAAAAAGAATATACCATACAGAATTTTATTCAAGCAACAGGCCGAGTTTGGAGAAAAGTTACAACTAGTCACACATCACAAACAGGGATAGAAGGAAAACAGAAGTGATGCAAGAAATACCAAAAATGACTCTTTTACAGTCCCTACTTAGATCATTTCAAGTTGCAACTCGAAAATGTGCCAGGGAAAGAAGATGTTCAGAACTCATGGGAAGATTGCCCAAAGGAAGCCCATAAAGCACAAGTGATGCTACAAAATTGTGCTAGAGATTAGACCAGGCCCCAACCAACTATAATATAAACAAAATACATCAACTTTCAGAGGATGCTACAGGGTCCTGAGTTTCACCTGACCTTTGAAAGGAGATAAAGGAATTCAAGTACAGACCAATATATCGGCCTGAAAGTATTTAATCTGGAAAAAGTGAGGTGGCTCATAAATGATCTGGAAAAAGGGGTACAAAGTGAGGTGGCAAAATTTGCAGATGATACAAAACTACTCAAGATAGTTATGTCAAAAGCAGGCTGCAAAGAGCTACAAAGGGACCACCAAAAACTGGGTGACTGGGCAACAAAATGGCAGATGAAATTTAATGTTGATTAATGCATAATAATGCACATGGGAAAACATAATCCCAATTATACGTATAAAAGAATGGGGTCTAAATTAGCTGTTACCATTTAAGAAAGAGATCTTGGAATCATTGTGGATAGTTCTCTGAGAGCATCCACTCAATGTGCAGTGGCAATCAAAAAAGCAAAAAGAATGTTGGAATCATTAGGAAACGGGCAGATAATAAGACAGAAAGTATCGTATTGCCTCTATATAAATCCATGTTACGTCCACATCTTGAATACTGTGTGCAGATTCATAGATACTAAGGTCAGAAGGGACCATTATGATCATCTAGTCCTACCTCCTGCAAAACGCAGGCCACAGAATCTCACCCACCCACTCCTGCGAAAAACCTCTCACCTATGTCTGAGCTATTGAAGTCCTCAAATTGTGGTTTAAAGACTTCAAGCTATGGTCGCCCCATCTCAAAAAAGATAAATGGGAACTGGAAAAGGTACAGAAAAGGGCAACAAAAATTATTAGTGAAAAGCTTCCATATGAGGAGAGATTAATAAGACTGGGACTTTTCAGTTTAGAAAAGAGACATGATAGAGGTCTATAAAATCATGACTGGTGTGGAGAAAGTAAATAAGGAAATGTTGTTTACTGCTTCTCATAACACAAGAACTCGGGGTCACCAAATGAAATTAATAGAGTGCAGGTTTAAAAGAAACAAAAGGAAGTATTTCTTCAGAAAACACACAGTCAACCTGTGGAACTCCTGGCCAGAAGATGTTGTGAAGGTCAAGACTATAACAGGATTCAAAAAAGAACTAGACAAATTTCTGGAGGATAGGTCCATCAATGGCTATTAGCCAGGATGGGCCGGGATGTTGTCCCGAGCCTCTGTTTTGCCAGAAGCTGGGAACTGGAGACAGGATGGATCAGCTGATGCTTACCTATTCTGTTAATTCCCTCTGAAGCACATGGAATTGGCCACTGTCGGAAGACAGGATACAGTGCTAGATGGACCTTTGGTCAGACCTAGTATGGTCTTACTTATGAGTTGCTGCTTGGTTAATTAAATGAGCTGGTTAAATTGTGCTTTTGTAATATAAAATAATTGACCAAGCACTTACAGCCTGTGCATGAATACTTTGTATCATTCTAAATCAAAAGAAAATAAATAAATAACAGGGAGGGACAGGATTCTGAAAACACTGTATTGGGTTCAAAAGACAGGCTAATTACTATCTATTTAATGAGCTATAATGGATCAAGAAGAGTTTAGGTATAAAATGCAAATCTGCAGTTTGAAAAGGCCCTGCTATGTGTACTGCTCAGATCTGATACGTACTGCGATAAACTTTAGCAGTGGCTGTCAAACAGGTTAAAATTTATAAAACACCTTGAAATCACAAAGCTTCAACTTGGAGATTTTAATGGAAAAGCAAATAGCTAAACTTCCTACTCAGTTTCAGTGTGAATCAGAAGTTATTCAGTTTTTTTTACCTTTGGATAAGAATGACAAAAGTGGATATAAGGACTCCAAACTCAGATTACAGGGGTCACTTCAGACTACTAAGCAACAAGACAGTCACTCATGCCAAAAGTCCAATGATTGACTGATCTAAGAGCATTCCAAGAGGTCACAATCTCTCACTATCTGTGCTGAAATGGCAATGAGACTATAGCAGGATGACTAAGAAAAGAGGAAAGGAGTACTTGTGGCATCTTAGAGACTAACAAATTTATTTAAGCATAAGCTTTCGTGAGCTACAGCTCACTTCATCGGATGCATTCAGTGGAAAAAAGAGGGCAGATTAATAGCAGCCTCTTCAGTGACATCAGGTACATAAATGATGTTTTCATTTTTGTGTGCAGAAAGTGGTTAGCAGGATCCTATATAATAAGTAATTCCAATATAATAAGTGTCCTTTGTTTGACCATCCAAGGTCAGGACAACAGGGAAGCATAACATCAAGTAACACATTTTGAGGGGATGGCTCTGGAGCAGCTGGTTAGCTTCCATGATGAATGAGAATTACAGCAGTTTTCAAGAGACCAACAGAAGGCTAGCAGGGTCCTAATCAGCTATAACATCAGTAGTAAAGATCTAAGGAGACCAGAGCATTTCCAAAACTACAAACTTCTCTGGGCTTTAGTTTTAATAATTATAGCTGTGACAGCTGTACAGTATGGGTACATGACTGGAATTGGTTGGAGTTTTTGACATATGGTGCTATTGGAAGGAATCCTGTCTGGCATGAAGAGAACATAAAACTAACCCCCAACAACTGGGGCTGCGGTGCATGTCATCATGTTTCAAATTAAAGCAGCAAAGTTAACACTTTGACAGATTAACATTCAGCAAATGACAAAATATCATTTGAATAATGTTACTGCCACACCTCAGCGAAAAGCTCTGCAGAGTCAGAGGGGAAATTTAAGGTTAACTGAAGAAAGCATGCCTGGTGTGTTTGGGTCCTCTTTTCCATGTGAACATGTTCTAATTAAAGCATGTTATCTTTCTAGCTGCTCAGGTAGAAACAGTTATCCTCCTGCAGTATTCATTTGGTGATGACTCCATGAGAAATGGTAGCAGCCTAAGGGTTCAATGTAACTCCCAGGTGTCCTGAACTATTCACTGAAGTAGGTGCTACTATCTGGGAGTTGCAGACTGAAAGTCCATTCTCTGTCCCGTATGTTTAGTTTTAATTAAAAGAGAGTCTGGCCCAAGACACTGGGCCAAATTCACCATGGACCATGGTGGATACAATGCTGTCAAATGCACTAGAGAAGTGCCCCTTTACCTCAGTGGGGGTTTGTCCCATTGCTCTGTGATGAAACATACATGAAAAAATTAGAACAAGTTGGTTTAATTTAACTAAATGACTAAGCATTTCTGAACAACCCCTTTGCACAAGGATTGTTCTTGCTGAGGAGGGTGATTGAACCACAGGGCCAGGATAGGAACTATATGTTTTGTCTCACTTTTCCCAAACACTGAATTGTGCTATGCAGAAATAAAATTCTCGTCATTTCCATTTCTTTTTTTTTTATTGCTAAATTTGCCATTATGGGCAGTTCTCACATATGAAATTCTGGGACACATACTAATCTATTCACTTGCCTTGTAAATGGCAGGCCACATTTGCAAACTAAACTACTGAATGTGGTCTTTAACAGCGTGATGTGTTTCCTAGTACAAAAAAAAATGTGAATTATGGAAGATATCAAGGATTTATTTTGTTTTGGAGTTTTTGTTTTTTAATTATACATGCAAACCTGTGCTGAAAGCTGTGGTTGAAACTGGCAACAATGTAGAATTAAACCTGAAATGCAATGTTTGCTGTGCTTAGGTAGACAAAGGTCTGCAAAACATGAGTGACTTTAGATAACGTACCCTACTGACAGCCGCAATTCACATTTGCTTTCCAGCCAACATGATATTTACACATCAAGTGGCAATGACTCACAGTAAGTAGATACCATTGATACAAACGGTAAAGAGAAGCAATAATATCTTTAACGTCACCAGGACATGACTGTGCGTACTGACTGAAGTCTTCTTTTCAGCTAAGATTCACCTACGTAAGGTTCATATTAATCTTCTATATTTCTTTACTCTTAACTATTGTAGGGCTTCCTCCTCCAGCATTCACTGGTATTTCGGGACACTCCTCTTTCAATTTCTGTTTATGCCTCAGGAAAGTGTTCTGGAATGTTCTTTATGTTTGAAAGGGAGAGGGGGGGAAAATCCCTTTAATATGGTAACGTGACAGCCATCTCACAAAAAGCAGTCTATGGGTTTGGGGGAATGGGCCCCGATACTACAAAACTAATACAGAGTCAGCTAGAAGAACACAAGATATATATCAGTATAGTCTCTATATATTTTCATGAACAAAAATGAAGTCGGTTTCCAGTACATTTTGAACTCTGTGTTAACGGGGGTGCTCAAATGTGTTTAAAAATACCATATGAGATTTAGTGCTTTTGATTAGAAATCCACAATGTGGGACAACTGCCTTTTCCAGAAGAAAGGCATTTCTAATAGGAAAAGGCTGCTATTATTTATATGAGCTGAGATCATCCTATTTTACTGATTCATTTAGACTAATGCCAGCTACATCAGAAAACAAGCATATCTTTACAAAGAAATTTTTAAGTTACTGGAGACTTTGTACATGACAACCTGGGTGATGTTAGATCAAAGTCCACAGCAGAAACTTTAGTCCCTGGAAATGTACACTGTGTAGCATATTTGCTAATGGAGGAAGCAAGAGATTGGCCTATTTGATCAAAATATTTGGAATCAGGAGTTCAATTAAGGTTTGACAGTGGTAACTTCTGTGTATGCCACTTTAAGTGATAATGTAATCAACTATCTAATTTTTCAGTGCAAAATGAATCAGAGCAATGAGATGAGTATACACTGTCCCCAGGATCCTTTCCCACCTTGGTTAAAATGTATTCACTTAATGGCCAGATTTTAAAAGATGTGCGCAAAATTGCATGCCCAGTTTCCACATACAGTCATGATTTCCGTCTATTTGCACATACAAATACTTGATTTTCAAGTACAGTCACAGTAGTTATCTTGCAGATCTGACATACAAGATACACAGTTGGAAAATCTCCCTTTAAGCCTATAAAAATAGCAAAGTAGAATGGATACTCCAAGGGCAACTGTCCTCAAGTCACTGCATGTGATGATTAGACATGAAATATAAAATAATTCCTAAAAAGGAAAATGAAGTTACTTCCTCCACTGGATAAATAAGGTGGATTAAATAAGGCAATCATCTCCATCCAGTTCTGTAGCTGGCCAGTCAAAATGGGGTTAAACAGGGCAGTGGCCTAAAGTTACTATGAGGCAAGATTAAGTCACCAACAACATCAGGTCTGTAATAATGGTCAAGACATAACAGGCCACATTCTCAAAGAGAAGCTGTCCTTAAAATAGAATATGCTACAATATAATGTGATGAAGAAATGTGAAATATAAAGTGTCAAATGGACGAAAATGCAATCAGTTCACTGACTCTAAACTGAAGAATTAAAGAAGGCAATAGCCTTGAGGAATGTAGGCACTTCTGATCTTTCTCACAGCATGGGCTGCCTGTATTCCCCTTGTAAAACTGTAAATAATCAGAATCAATGGGAGCCTCAAGAAGTCTCACGAACTTGAAAAAAAATATCATTTCCCAGGTACACAGACCAAAAAAACTGCAACATTCCCAGGTTGTACAATTATTATTGTGATTATTAGAAAATGGGAAAAGCACAGACCCTGGGCCAAATTCTGTCTTGCACTGATGTCAGAGAGGTTTGAAGGGTGTGCTGGGGACATTATTTGGCCCACAATATTTTACTGATTAAGAGAGAACATCTCAACTATAGCTTTTCCCCTCAGAGAAAACCCTCCAACAATCCCCTCAAGCACAGGGATTATGTAAAGCCATTCAGGGAATCGGAATGAATACCATGATAGCAATCCCAGCCAAGCCAACTTAAGACTCAAAACTGTATCATGAAACCCTGCCACAAAATTCCCCTCATCAAGATGGTGGATAAGTTCTGGTCAACAAAGCAGTGTGGCATGAGTATTTCCTGTTCTCTCTGCTACAGTATGAAGGGGAAAGCCACTTTCAGATTTTCTCTGCCCTGCCCAAATTCACCACCAGAAAGAGCACGGGTGGGAAGGGGGCTGGTACAGTGACAACAGCTGGACCTTCAAGATGCTGCTGAAGGCATCCTGGAAAGTCATGGATGAGAGGAGTTGGGTGCCTGATATTGGAGGAGCCATGTGAAAGGAAAGGAGTCCAGGAGAGCTGGCTGTACTTTAAAGAATCCTTATTGAGGTTGCAGGAACAAACCATCCCGATGTATAGAAAGAATAGTAAATATGGCAGGCGACCAGCTTAGCTTAAACGTGAAATCCTTGCTGATCTTAAACACAAAAAAGAAGCTTACAAGAAGTGGAAGATTGGACAAATGACCAGGGAGGAGTATAAAAATATTGCTCAGGTGTGCAGGAGTGAAATGAGGAAGGCCAAATCACACTTGGAGTTGCAGCTAGCAAGAGATGTTAAGAGTAACAAGAAGGGTTTCTTCAGGTATGTTAGCAACAAGAAGAAAGTCAAGGAAAGTGTGGGCCCCTTACTGAATGAAGGAGGCATCCTAGTGAGAGAGGATGTGGAAAAAGCTAATGTACTCAATGCTTTTTTTGCCTCTGTCTTCACGAACAAGGTCAGCTCCCAGACTGTTGCACTGGGCAGCATAGCATGGGAAGGAGGTGACCAGCCCACTGTGGAGAAAGAAGTGGTTCAGGACTATTTAGAAACGCTGGACGAGCACAAGTCCATGGGACTGCATGCGCTGCATCTGAGGGTGCAAAGGAGTTGGCAGATGTGATTGCAGAGCCATTGGCCATTATCTTTGAAAACTCATGGCGCTTGGGGGAGGTCCCGGATGACTGGAAAAAGGCTAATGTAGTGCCCATTTTTAAAAAAGGGAAGGTGGAGGATCCAGGGAACTATAGGCCAGTCAGCCTTACCTCAGTCCCTGGAAAAAACATGGAGCGGGTCCTCAAGGAATCAATTCTGAAGCACTTAAAGGAGAGGAACAGTCAGCATGGATTTACCAAGGGCAAGTCATGCCTGACTAACCTAATTGCCTTCTATGATGAGATAACTGGCTCTGTGGATGAGGGGAAAGCAGTGAATGTGTTATTCCTTGACTTTAGCAAAGCTTTTGATACAGTCTCCCACAATATTCTTGCCAGTAAGTTAAAGTAGTATAGGCTAGATGAATGGACTATAAGGTGGTTAGAAAGCTGGCTAGATCGTTGGGCTCAGCAGGTAGTGATCAATGGCTCCATGTCTAGTTGGCAGCCAGTATCAAGTGGAGTGCCCCAAGGGTTGGTCCTGGGGCCAGTTTTGTTCAATATCTTCATTAATGATCTGGAGGATGGCGTGGACTGCACCCTCAGCAAGTTTGCAGATGACACTAAACTGGGAGGAGTGGTAGATATACTGGAGGGTAGGGATAGGATACAGAGGGACCTAGATAAATTAGAGGATTGGGCCAAAAGAAATCTGATGAGGTTCAACAAGGACAAGTGCAGAGTCCTGCACTTAGGATGGAAGAATCCCATCCACCGCTACAGACTAGGGACTGAATGGCTAGATAGCAGTTCTGCAGAAAAGGACCTAGGGGTGACAGTGGACGAGAAGCTGGATATGAGTCAACAATGTGCCCTTGTTGCCAAGAAGGCTAACAGCATTTTGGGCTGTATAAGTAAGGGCACTGCCAGCAGATCAAGGGACGTGATCATTCCCCTCTATTCAACATTGGTGAGGCCTCATCTGGAGTACTGTGTCCAGTTTTGGGCCCCACACTACAAGAAGGATGTGGATAAATTGGAAAGAGTTCAGTGCAGGGCAATAAAAATGAATAGGGGGCTGGAGCACATGACTTATGAGGAAAGGCTGAGGGAACTGGGGTTGTTTAGTCTGCAGAGGAGAAGAATGAGGGGGGATTTGATAGATGCTTTCAACTACCTGAAAGGGGGTTCCAAAGAGGATGGATCTAGACTGTTCTCAGTGGTACCAGATGACAGAACAAGAAGTAATGGTCTCAAGTTGCAGTGGGGGAGGTTTAGGTTGGATGTTAGGAAAAACTTTTTCACTAGGAGGGTGGTGAAGCACTGGAATGGGTTACCTAAAGAGGTGGTAGAATCTCCTTCCTTAGGAGTTTTCAAGGTCAGGCTTGACAAAGCCCTGGCTAGGATGATTTAGTTGGGGATTGGTCCTGCTTTGAGCAGGGGGTTGGACTAGAGGACTCCTGAGGTCCCTTCCAACCCTGATATTCTGTGATTCTATGTGAAGGTCGTGGCTCACCATTCCTAAGACACTAAAGTTAAGGAAATCTATGGGTGGAAAAAGGAGTGCTAAGGTTCAAAGAAAGTGTTTCTGGAAGGGGTGTATGTGATTTGCTACTCAGATGTCTGAATATGACCTGATTATCAGTCCCCCCGTACCCTGCCCAACTAACTAAATAACATTTCTGCACGTCTTACGTGGTGGACTGGCTTGAAGCACTATATATTGCCACTAAATTCAAGACTACTTCTGGGATTTCCATTCCCTAAGTCAGCAGAAGCTTAGAGTATCGCAGAGATGATACAACTGACAGTCTCTTGGGGGAAAGGCTTTGCTCATGTTGCTCTCGAAGTGAGTGATGGAGCTGCATTAGAAACATCCGCATTGATAGAGGCTGACAGTTTCCTTTATTGTCTAGGGTTAGAACTCCATCAGATACCATAAACGGAACTGTAAAAATATCATGGCTTGTTTCTGAACAGTGAGCCAGTTCTTATGCCTTACACTGAGGATAAGAGTAATGGAATAAAGAGGGAAAATGGCAAATAGGATGGGTGAAATATTACTGCTGTTTGGATGCCCTAATGCTAGCTGACCTTTCATATTCCGGCCTGACTGGAAGGACGACAGGACACATGACTGGACACGTGCTTTATAAACAGAATGCCCACTTAATAATGATCTTACATTTACTGCAAACAACATTTTCAAAGTGAAGAGTCCTAAAACGCTTTACAACTACAAAGCTTCTACTAGGATCACACCACCAACCAGTGAAATATAGCTACATCTGCATGTTTGACAACATAGAACAAAATCACATGGCTCTTTAGAACAAGAGGTGAAGCAAACCTTCACCAGCCAGAATTGCAGGAGGAATTTAGGCATGCAGAATGTAATTACCTTAACTCTTACGAAGTGTGCCATGAAATATGTAATGACCACATTTGTTCAGGACCTCTGTTTTACACCTCATCTGAAAGAGGATGCCACCAGCAGCATACCTAACAAGGAGACATAGAACCAGATCATTCAGTAATGATCAGAGGGAAGAACGCCACCTATTGAACCACAAGGATTGTTTCCTATAGGATTTACATGTGCTTTAAACCACACACATCCAAATATTTATCTGCTTGACATGTGGAATCTCAGCGGGTTCACAGCCCAATGAGTTATGGCCACATGGTCGACCACTGACAAGGATAGGTGTGTCAAACCATCAGGCACCTCATTACATGCAACTACATTTCAGAGTGTTTTCAGATAGCCTTAGGAGAAGGTAGCACACTGATTTGTAGTATTTGTTTCTTTAAAAACATTGATCCAGATCTTTTCACTAGGTAATGAAGACCTGAATTAAATGTTTTAACCCCTTTGTGAAAAGTAGGATTTTTTTTAAGTGAATATTTTCAAAAGACCAGCATTAATACACGGTTTTAATTGTCTTGTCACATACTGTATACTGACTTTCATGATTATGTTCCCACTGTGTTTTGGAGGTTGTTGTAAATGCCAACACAGAAGGCTAGTGGGTGTTTTACCTCTAACTAATGGCAGCATTTACTAGCCTGAAGATCTCCTCTTATATCCATCTAATAAACTGGTTTGTCAGTAGATAATACTAAATTCCATGTGACACACTTGAAAACTAAGTGCCATACCCAGAATATATTTTCATTTCAGTGCACAAGGATTTATACTTGGAGCTCCTATTATCTTTAATGGAAGCTCCATGCCTAAATCACTGAGTACCAAGAAGGAATAAGCCCCCAGATGAAGACAGCTAAGAAGTAGACAAGCCCCTGGGAGGAATAGCTTCCTAAACAATCTTTTGGGGGAATTTTCTGGGTGGTTTTCTTTGCAAACACAGAAAAGGGTCTGGGAGCTACAAAAGGTCTGTCAGATGCAGTGGGGGTTGAATTTGATTTTGTTATTTCTTTCAAGCATGCCTTTGGAGGTTTGTAAATACACACTATGGTTTTAAGATTTTTCAAAAGTGGTTATATAGCAAATTTGAATGATTAATGATTCAAGACATTTTCACATGTTATTTCTCTATTTTCAACATAAATAGTGTGTAAAGGGTGTTTAAAACTTTAATGAATCGAACTATATGAGTAAAGAGTGTTAATCATTTTAATTGCCCAGTAGCCTGAAATTAGATTTAACAGTCTGATAATGTATCTTTAAAGGAATACAACCCTGCTCTATAAAAAAATCCCTTCCAAACCAATTCTAATAATTTCTATTTATCTTTTATGACATTAACTGTTACACCAGTCTGCCAACAGACAGCCTTACGCTCACATTTAGTTTAAATGTGGTGCAGTATAGTTTTTCATTATCATTAACGTGCTCCTGGTGGGCAGAGTGCAATGCAGTGGCACTGGTCACACTTCATTGCTTTATCTCATATGACAAAGAGAGATGATGTGCTTCAGTCCAGGCCAGAAGATGAAAGCAAAAGGTGGCCATGGAAAACTCCCCCTGCTGCCTAGGAACAGCATAAGGGCTGCATCGTGTGACTTGCTAACAGCACGAAGGGGCAGACAAATAGATTTTCCTCTATATTTATAACCAGCATCATTCTTCCTTTCAGGCCTTTCAGTGCAGGTAGCTGTTTTATATGAAATGAACAATCTTTATAGACGTACCAGAGCCATAACAAGGCTGATTTTCAGCGAGGCTGAGGTATATAACTCTTACAGAATTGTCAGGCTTCTTGCTCAACAAATCAAGCCTAACTTATGATGTTTGCAGTGTAATTTTTATTCCTGTTTGACTAGCCAACTACCCGGTGGTAATAGGATGTTAGAAAAGGGCAGTAGCAATGTTTGTACATGCCATGATTGATAGGCAAACTCTGCATTTTTCATTTATATCTCCTGATTCCAAATCAGTTAAGTTTAGGAAAAATGAAACAAAAAGGCAAGAAAAATGCTTGCAGATTGCAGCCCAGCTCTCTCGTAGATCTGAGTTCAGCCCACATCTGCTAGGATTGTCTGGAAACATTAAGATATCTAAATGAAAATCAATACTATATGTGCCAGCATTTACTACCAAGAACAAGTATCAAGAGACCTCAGCTAATCAGGCTTTCAGCTTGTACTTGAGACATAGTCTGAACCCCAGGAGTGTCCTAATTGGCCCAAGCTAATCATAGAAGAGTTAAATTTATAACAAGGAAAGACATCTTGTTTTTCTTACCAGTCATCATTTTGAAGCTGAAAGTCTCACCTGTGTGGTAGCAGATGTATGTATGATAGCCACCGGTCATGCAAGAACTGCTTCTCACCTGTCAAAGGTAAAGGAAAGACTAATTTACTGTCTTCCGTAAAAACAGTCAGTCAGGCGCATTTAAGCTTTTGGTGGCTATACAGTACTATCAAACCTTTCACATGGACTGCATATTTTCTCCACTTAAAAGCTCTCCATTTAACCCTCATGTATTGGAACATGAAAGATTATGTTTTAGAGCTAAAAGCCCCTATACACACTTTGATCTCCCCACTGAATTTGAGTGTGTGTGTGTGTAGAAAATACATTTCCAAACCAAACATTGTTAATTATATTAAAATTTTACTTTTTTTGTGCATACACACAGAGTAATCATTCTTTGGAATGTTTGTAAAAACTCATACATTGTGGCTGAGTTTACCTTCACAAGGTACAATGAAGTAGCTTTGTTAGTGTGCATTTTTTAGCTCAGTATAGCATTATCTCCTGCAACACACCACACCATACAGACGAAAAAAATAATGCATCAAGGGCCTGGGATTCCTAATATTTGCATTTTGGATGCCAAGTGTGAGCATATTTTGTATTATTTTCAACAAATTAAACAAAAATATGCAAAATATTTATAAAGCTCTGTCTTCTATTTTGGGCTTCAGCAACTTGATAGTTCTGCATAGATTTAAAAAAAGAAAAAACAGAACAAGAAAAGTGATGAGTTAAACTTGGAAATTCAAAACCTATGGATTTCTAAGTTTTCTTCAAAAGCACACAGGAGATGCACATCTACAAGGAGTTTAACATTATGTAGCTTCTTTGTGTGTTGTATTTTAGATGTATTTTTAATGTGGACTTCTTAAAAGAAAATAATAGTTGTCAAATATTGTATTATTTTCTCACCTTTGTTAATGGTTTTCTAGACAGTGCTATCATGGCGTGTGGTGATCAATGAAAGCTTGTTTCTCACATGCCATCTTGTTTCCCTTGGATTCTCATCGCTCACTAGTGCATGCTGTGAAATTATGTCAGTTCTTTTACCTCTAAGGCACTTGCTTGTTCTCCATGATGTAAGCTACGGTGTTATCTTTCTGAATCCATCTTCATTTCTTCATCATTGCTTTAACTCACACTTCTTATAGAATGAGAAGTCTTTCTTTATCTTCCCTTCCATTCCCCAGGTCTAATACCTCTTATTGTGCTTGTCCGAGTACACAATATAATAAACCAACATGAAGATGGTAGTGAATTTCAGAAAACTCTACACAAATCTGCAGGAGAAGGAAGACAGGTGGGGCCTTGTCCAAAACTGCTCAATTCCTAGTTTGGGTATGTATTTTAAGGCCAAGTAACACATGCAAATTTAAAGAGGTACAGCTGAAAGATAATATATCTACAAGCAGGTGGCATTCTCACCCCGATCCTAATGACACAAAATAGGGCCCAAACTTAGGGTCCTCCCCTTCCTTTGGTTTCGCTTTCTTAGTGATTTTAATAACAACCAACAAAATACAGCCTAAGCTTATTTCCCAAGCTTGGCTGTTCTTAGTGTTTTCTCCACAGGACACTTTTTATCCAAACTCCTATTTCCTTCTCCCCCACAGACACATTCCAAATCCCCTTACATACTGCTTGACGCTAACAAACCACTATGCCATGAGACAGAGGAAGCCTTGGGAGCCTTCCACTGGGAATATCCTACCTCCAAGTCAACCAGGGTGAAACCCTGCCCCAAATCCAGTCAATAGAACTCCCATTGATTACACTGAAGCCAGGATTTCACCCCCAGAGCTCAAATGTAGGGAGTGTTACAGTACTGCAGCCTCTACATTCTGCCAACCTTGCGGGGGATTCTGCTCCTGTAAGGTGAATGTCACTAAATGCTGAGTACCCATAAAATAGATACTCCCCTTTGCCAGGACAGATGAATTTTCAAGGCTGCAGGACCATAGTGAGACAGTTGACACAGTGAGGGAAATGACCTCTCAGGTTCTCAGGATTCAAATCCTAAATGTTTTAAATAAAGCTTGGCCAGTAGAATGGAAATATGTGGAAAGCTCTGGCAAATTCTTCAGAATTTTTTCCCTGAAACTCTCTGGAACATTCAAATAAAAATCTCACTTCATCATTAGTTTTGTAGGAATATTTATGAAGAATACAGATAAGGGAACATCTGAAATATGAGTACTAAGTAGTCCATAAGGAATTATACAGGGCAAAAAGTATTGTCTCTACCTAACTTAATTATGGATAAAGCGTGATCATTCACCAGTTAATTCAAAGAGAGTTGTCAGTATGGGATAAAACTAGAGCTGGTCAAGAATTTTCCAAAGAAACATTTGTCAGAAAATTCCAAGTCATCAAAACCAAAATGTTTCCCAGAAGCATTATCATTTTCAGCAAACTTCCATGAAAAATAGGCAGGTTTCCATTGGACCTGCCTGGCTTCCTGCCACCTTGCCTCACAGGTTGCTGGGGGAGCCTGGGCTCCCCTGGTCTGCAGCTTTGCAGACTGTCTCAGAAGTGGGGGCTTTCAGCTCCCTCCCATTGAGCCCTGGCTCTAGCAGGGTCTAAGCTCCCAAGCAGGGAGCATTAAAGCCCTGAAAACCAGGGCTCAAGACAAGGCAGTCTATGTTTCCAGGATCCCTGCTGCAACCCTGTGATCCTCAGTTGGGGCCATGGCTCTCAGGACTTCTAGACGCCTGCTGTGCAATGAGGAACTCCCTGACTCCAGGAGACATTCCAGGCTGTCCCCGATGCCTCTGAAGCAGCCTGGGGAGCCCCCCTGGAGTGGCAGGGTGTGAGGTATCCTCCAGGGTTGAGACAGCTGGCTTCTCGGTTTCATTTCAAAACCATCAGCATCAGTAATGTCATTACATACAGCCTAGAACAAGGAGCAGGGTCTGCACCACAAAAGGTCCACACAGTGGTTCCAGTAAACACCTGGAATGGGGATAGACTGCTATTGATGATCTTCATGTAGTCAGGAGCTTGGGGGTCCAGCAAACACCACGGTATTTTAAAGCAGCTTGGGGAGAACAAGACTAGCTGCTGGTACTCTTCAAGCAGCCAGAGAGGAAGAGGCGCTCTGGCTGACTCTGCTGCAGTTAGTTTAGCCAGGGTCTCAGTGCACTGCTACATCAACTTGGGTGGGCCGAGGTCTGAGAACGGAAGCCTCAGGCCCTGCCATCCCAGCTGTAGGCATGGAGACTTCCTGCCATCCCAATGGAGAGCTATGAGTAGTGGAGTCCAGGTTGCTGCCACCACCCCAAGACTATGCACAGACTTGTGCTGGTGAGGGCCCTGTGCTTGGGAGACAAGGATGTGTGTGAGTGTGTGCATGTCCATGTGCACTCTTGCCAGATTGCCTTAGTCCAGCTCAGAGAAGAGTGTTGATTTTACTTTAGCTTGTCTCCTGCAACACTTCAGAACATTTTCTCTCTTGCTTACCTTAAGGGTTATACTCTTTACTTGCCAGGCCCCCTTCCAACCTGCATATTTCTCCCTTGCGGTACACACTTTCCTTTCTTTAATTGTAAATCTCACTTGTAGTGTTTTCACTAGCACTGTACACCAATAGTACGCGTAAGAAGCTAATTCTCTTATTTTTATATGCTGTAAGACAAAGATTTAAAGCATATGCCCAATTTACTATCTTGGTAATTTCACACTAGGCTCCCATGTGTGTTAAACAAAAGTTGGCAATGTTATTAATGCAGACGATGGGTAGATGACAATTTGATTTTTGCTTTGACTTTCCTATTTTGTATCCTTTTGCTTTGTATATGCCTAGAGTGCAATAAAAACACTTTAAAAATAAGTATGTCATTTCAATGAACAAAGCTGAAGTGCTTTAGACATGGACAAACTGACTTAGAAGTACAAACATTACAATCAGTGGTCAAAATGGAATTTCAATACATCATTTAGATGAGGGGAGTTGTTCAAAATTTACGTCCCTTTTGCTACTTAGTTTTAGCATATCTGGCTACGGAGCAAATAAGACAGCATTGCAGCATGAATGCAGCATTGTAGCTATTCTCTGCACCCAGAAAGGATAGGAACTTTTATGTAAATGGAAATTTGAATCCCTTAGAAAACAGCAATATTTGAAGAATCCCATTCTGTATTTATGTGTTTCTGTTACCCCTGCTTATGTCTGATAAGCACTGTTTACTCATGGTATCTACTCTCTCCTTCGGTGTGTTGGTGTGCTGTCTACCTACTAATCAGTTTTGGTCTCTATATCATATTCAGATAAATATAAAGAGCTGGATTCTCTAACAAGATCCAGCCACAGGCAGTGAAAAGCTATGTCGGCAGAAGATGCTGTCCCGCAGACATAGCGCCGGTGTGGACAGCACTTAGGTCAATATAATTTACGTTGCCCAGGGCGGTGTCTTTTTCACACGTTTACATCTACTTAAGTGGTAGAATAGACCAGAGATAGATTAGCAGAATATTTTGGATAACATGCAGCAGGTTAGAAAAAACAAAATCCTTATCAGCCAAATTCTGCTCTCAGGTATGTGCTCAACCTAAGGAAAGGTGTGGTCTGACACTTTTCGACTGTCCATCTCCCGCTTTATCTGCCCTTCCATGACCACTGCAATTTGGCCCAATGTTTTTACATCATTCACTCTTACCTGTACTTCAGTATGAATATAGCATTTGTTAATGCTGATGTACAATCTTTGGACATTTTGTACCATTCAATTTTTCCTATGTCCAATAATGCAGATGGATATTTCTTTTGATTTAAACCGGAATAATCCTGGCATTACTCACTTGCCATTATCCTTTCAACATACTTTTATAATTAGCCCAGTTGTGTCAACTTCTTTGTTGAAAACAAATCTAACTGCTCCATTGTTTTCTCCCCTCTTTTGGCAGTGGAGGCTTTTGGTTCTTCAATGCACTGTGTAATTCCACTACATCTTCTCATTTTTCTCTCCATGACCTAACAATTTGGAGTGGAGATAACAGATTATGGGACACTTTGGCTAAGATCAGTGACTGAAAACAGCCTCTTATCATTGACTGAATGCTTTACTCCATTAACCGGCATACTTCTGGGCTCACTGGAAATAACGTTACAACTTAAGTTTGTAACCAAAGAGAAGACACCTACAGAGGTCATCCCACCCACTAAAAGCTAGTATTTGTTTACCATTTATTTGTTTATTTTTAATACTTTTCATACCTAGCCAAGTTCCTTGATTTACTACCGAGAATATATTTAATAGTGAAAGGCATACTAAGAAACTAAAGTTTACAAAGTCAAATTAAACTTCATGTTAAAAGATGTAACAAGGAAAAGAGAAAAAGAGTAACATTACATTTTGCCCTCACTGACTAAAGTTCATATTTTTTCAGATTTAAATTTGCCCAACAAGAAATTTCTCTAAAAGACAGACAGACAGACAGGCTGGGAAACTGAAGTCCTTCACTTAGACACCAAAAAGAGATGGCCTAGGCAACCTTAGGACTTGCTTATCACACACGGCCTTTCCAAAAGAGAATGCAAAACCTGCTGGTACTCTCCAAGAGTTCTGGCCACAGTTCTAGAATTCGCAAAAAGAAAAGGAGTACTTGTGGCACCTTAGAGACTAACCAATTTATTTGAGCATGAGCTTTCGTGAGCTACAGCTCAGTAGCTCACGAAAGCTCATGCTCAAATAAATTGGTTAGTCTCTAAGGTGCCACAAGTACTCCTTTTCTTTTTGCGAATACAGACTAACACGGCTGTTCCTCTGAGTTCTAGAATTGCCAGGTGTTTCCCCAAAGGGGATTTGAGGTGAAACAGAACTATTTAATAAAACTGAGTCCTGCCTGGAGTGCAGGGGACTAGACTAGATGACCTCTCAAGGTCCTTTCCAGTTCTAGGATTCTATTTTGTCATTTAATTTGCCACTGTTAGGTTCAATTGCGTTTAACTGTGGTAGGTTTAGTCTTATTTTTTCAGGGGTATGTGCACACTTGGAAGGATGGTGGGGCAACAATTCACATTTGGAAGATTTTCTTAGCAAACCCGGGAGCAAAAAAATTGGATATTCATTTATTTGTTTTATTCATTTATTTATTTACAGAAACTTAAACTTTGGGATGTGTATTCAGTTAAAATTAAACCCTCCCTGCTCATGACTTTGAGCATTGACTTTTGTGTGCTCATTCAGTCCTTGCTATCTGTCCTGAGGCTTCTCATAAGGAATGCAAAAAATGGTGCTCATTGTGATAGTATTACGTGTACACTGTACATGAAAAACTGATACGAACTACCATACTCATTTCATAATTAAGAGTCATTAGATAACAATTACTTATCAAATGTACACCATTGTCCTAAAAGTGCAAGGTTTCACATTCTAATACCAATCTCCTAAATTTATTTTTGAAGCACCTTTATATAAATACTACCAATAGTATTTTAAAGTTTTCATAGTAGATTATACTTTCACGATGAGCTGCCATTTTGTGTAATTTATTCCAATGTACAGAATTTATCTTGGCCTAAATGCTCATTTGTGGCCTTTTCTTCTCTTAGTTTATTATTATTCTTTTGTCTCCTTGAATTCTTTTTTCATCTTTTCTTCGTCTATCACCTTCACATTTGTATCTATCCTGTTGCCTACAAAATGGCTCCACATTAGGTCTTATCAGTGGAGCCTTATGAGTTGACTTCACGGACAATTGTGGGTGCTCAGTACTTTGGAAAATCAGGCCCAATATCTTTAAGGTGCTATGCTCAGAATACTTTGTTTCATTGAGCTGAATTCCATTGTGTTGTGCTACTTATTTACAACATAACATCCTTAAGTAGAGTAAAAAATGTGGATAAATTCTCCCTGTTCAAAATGTTTCCTGCAGCTCTATTTACACTATAATCCTCTTCTAATACACAAAACTACTAAAACCTTTCAAAGATCTCTTGCTTTCATTACAAAGTCCTTGACTGCATTTGTCTCAGTTTAAAATACTGCAGTGCTAAAACAAACCAAAAATTTCTTCAGGAAAGGCAGCTTAAATGACAAAGTGCTAGCACCTTTACCACACATGAAATGAACACAGCACTGAATTGGACACAGCTTTTAAAACAGATTTCAGTAAAGAATCACCTTTTATTAAGCCAGCTTCATAGGAGAAATCTGGATTCAATTTAAAACGTAATTAAAAAGTTGACAAGACATACATTTTATGGCAATCAGCATTGCTTCTCACTTTGACTTTGGGTGTTGGGTTGTGGGGGTTTCGGTTCCATGGGCTGAGTTTTGTTTTTACACCCTGGTTAAAATCCAGTAATTTTATCAGTTAATGGAAATGTTTGCATCACATTTACAGAATTCATAATCTTGTCACTTTATCCATACACATCACTAGCATTGTACAGCAGTATAATATTTTTTTAAAAAAAAATAGCATGGTCTCTTAAACAGCAGCACTTTTCACAATGGCTGCAGTCTTGATTCGAATGGTTTGGGATGATGTATTTATAAAACACAGCTATACAAAAGTCATTGTATAGTATATGGGTATTTTCTTTCATTGAAATGCTCCTCTTAGAAATACTTTATGAAGGCTTAAAAGTAACCTTCTACATTTCGTTTTGATAAAGGAAAAAGAAAGAAAATTTTCACATTGTGGATTCAGTCAGGCGGAGGACATGACTTGTGTAATCCTAATAAATCAGAGCATTCCCGTGTGGCAGAAGCAACAGGGGAATAGTGTAAGAGCAGTGCTGCATGTTGACCTAAGCAAGAGCTTATCGAGAAATGATGTCCTCTTAAACAGACTCCTGTAGAGATGTTCTGCATTTCCTCTGACAAATTGTAAGTGCTCCTGACTGTAACATTCCTAACAAAATAGGGCTGATTTAGCAATGCACAAACTGCCCATTATCTTACTGCATAAAAAGGCCATTTAAAGCAAAGCCTTAGGACACTGGCCCATTGGAAAGAGTACATCTGAAAAATTACCCCCATCTGGTGCCACCAAAGCTGTTGACTACCCTAGGGAAAATACCTCATTTATGAGACAGACGAATGTTCACTTTAATCAGTTAAAAATTGCCATTTTTCTTACATGACTTTGATAACACTTCAAATCAAATATATTTAGCTTTAAAAAACAACAACCACCACCACCTGAAATGCAATATATCTGATATTGCCACCAGTATCAGTTTTCAGCTACCATTGGCTTCCTCTGTCTCTCATGTTATGCCCAAGTGCAATTAAAAAGCACACCCCTCTGAAACAATGCTTGAAAGATTAAACAATCTATTTTAATAAACTGTTCCTCTCTGTAAACTTTGCATGCCAAGATTACAACCTGTCATTATCTTCCCAAGAGACAGAGTACCTTTTTAAAAAGTATCTCTAATGAGATCTACAAATCTATGTTCAAGACAGCTTACTTTATTGTGTTTATAAAGATAAAAATATTTTAAATAGGTTATGGCTCTTGGGACTGATAGAAACACAATGAGGGGTAAGGTCATTCTGAAATGTTAATAAAAGTTTTCATAAAATATGATGGCTCTCAAAGAGTAATGTTTGGGTGTAAAAAATAACCATAAAAGTATATTTTCTGCTGTGGTAAACACACAGTTTTTCTGTGTCTAGTTGATCCTCCAAATTCGTCATTTAGTATATTGGTGGACACTTCCAGCTGTTTGACTACCCATCTGGGATTATATTACTATTAGTTGATGCAGCATATTTTCCTGAGCTTCACCCATTATATTACAAGTTTTTTTAGAAGAGAAGCACACTACATTGCTTTGACCATTATATTAATACATTACTGTTCATTTTAATGGTCAATCTGTCTGCTACGGAGTGACATCCACAAAAAGAGAATGTACAGTTATCCTAATCGGATAGGAGGGTATTCTGTTAAAAACCACAAAGAATGATGCCTTTTTTTCCTGGTGGCATTGCTTCTTAGATAAGAAACTGCAGAAACCATAGGAGGAACTAGTGAAATCTAGAGGCTAAGTCTTTACAAGTTAAAGCCACTTATATTCCTTTTATTTCCTATTCTCCAAACCTCGGGTTTTATTGTTCTGTACTTTTATTCAACAAGCCCAAAGGAATTGCATTTTTCCTAGTAGTATTTCCTAGACTACAAGTCAAATGAAGTGTATGAAATAACTTTCAGATATTGGAATGCAGTGTTTAGACATAATGCAAGAGAGGATACTGATGCATCCCAATGTATGCCCACCTCTTTAAAAAGAAGAGACTGGTGAGAGAAAAAAAAGAAAATAGGCATCAGTGTAGAAAACTCCATCAGTTGCAGGAATCAGCACTTCTATGTATATATAAGTGTACAGGCATGCACATTTTTGTCCATGGGATGCGGTTTCTTTCTCTTTAAAATTTGTTCCTAACAATGTAAAGATTTTTTTTAAAATTAATTCTATTTGAAAAATGCATTTCTTTACAACATTAAATCCCTGTATTACAAACACTAAAGCCAATCAGGTGACAACAGTGTAAATGAGGACACAATTTGGGTATTACCAATTGACAATCTTGTCATGCTCCTGTATAGAAGGGAAGAAAAACTTTCAAAAACACAGAAGTTACTCAGTGTACAGACGCTTCTCTTCAATTCACAACAGAACAAAGACAGTATTAACCCATGGCTGGCAAAAAGGATGTTTTCCAGTCAAACTGAAGAGTCATTAGAGTAACACCATGTAATGGGGTGC
The DNA here is from genome assembly GCF_965140235.1 of Caretta caretta. NCBI lineage: Eukaryota > Metazoa > Chordata > Testudines > Cheloniidae > Caretta > Caretta caretta. The sequence goes on from NC_134217.1 coordinate 22,790,996, forward strand.
ACTCACCTCATGTGAGCGCCCCCTGGTTGAGTGCATGTCTGCAGTTTTTCTCTGCTCATGGTGCCCCCTGTCAGTCACTGCATTTGTCAGGCAGCTCTTTGGTGACTCAGCCCTCCAGCCAAATCCACTGTCCATGTGCATATAAACAAATCCCTTCTGGGGCGCACAGTCCAAAATGTCCCCAATGTCCTGCAGCCCTCCCTGGACTCAGTCTTTAACAATCCAACAGGGCCGTCGTGGTACTCTCTAAACTGGGCTCAACTTGCAGCCCTCCCTGGGCTCAGATCCTTAATTAGTTCAACAGGAGCCTACGGCAGTACCGCCTCAGTTGGTGTATCTTTCTGTAGCCCTCCTTGGACTGGGTCTTTAACCTGTCCAACAGGGCCCATCACGGAACCCTTGGTTGGTCTGGCTAGGTTGCAAGGTTCCTACTCTGGAACTGAGCAGTGCCCTGATGGCTTCTTCCCTGGGGACTTCTTGCATCTACTTGGGTCCTCAGTGACACCAGCCTTTCTGCTGAGTGACCCCTCTTGGACTCACTTGGACTCAGTTCACTGACCACAACTCCCCACTGAGTCAGTCCCAGTGTGACCCCCTTTCCTGGGCTGCCACAGTTCTGATTCCCTTTCTTAGACCATAGCTACTTCCCCCAATGGTTTGTGGGGGTATGGGGAACCTGGTCACATCCACTGCTCCAGGACCCAATCCAGGGACCCTTTAAGTATAGCAGCCTCATGCTGCGTCGCTTCACTGATTGCTGCTCTGTATTTCCCCCATTACCCGTTTTAGTTGAGTCCCAGCAACCAGCCAGGAGCTATTCTCAGGCTCCCCTGACTATGCCAGCAACTGATCTGTCCACGCTTTTCAGCATCTGCGGCCAACCAGGAGCACCTCTTGCTCCCCTGGTCCCTGCCAGCAGACTGAACTCATTCTGGCCCTGCAGGTCCTTTTATAGGAGCCTGCTGGGCCTAGATTGGCTGTTCCCTGCTGCCCTTTTCTGGGCAGGGCTGCAAGGCCTTCAGCAGGGGAGTCAGGGCCTAGTCCACCCCATCACACACCAATAATTCAATCCCATGGCTTTCTTCAGAAACAACTGGCAAAGAAAGCAAACTTTGAGCCAAAAAAGCAAGAGCTAGATGCCCAAATCTGCAGCCCTTCCTCATGGCAGCACTCATTTCAGTTTATGAAAGCAGTAAGAGTCCCACACACCATTTGCATGATTGGGAGTATACTCCATTCTATTCCCTGCCACATTCTGCCTGTATCCATTATGCCACCTGCCTGCCTCACTTTGCCCTAGTGTAGCTCCAAGCAACTTCCCTGTCTAACACCTATGGAAACAGGAGTCATTAGATGAGTTTTGATCTAGTCCCAACAGGAAACACATTAAATCCCCCTTTTCAGACACATATAACTTCATCAAAATTCCTTTTGGGGTGAAATTTTCTATAGTCAGTATCAGACATTCATAATTATTTTAAATAAAGCTTCAAAAAATCCATTTAACTGGTTTTGAGTTTTGTATGTGAAAAACCATATACATGTTAATCGCACATTTTACCCAGATGTAGTTCAATGACTGACACAAATTGATCAAACTGGGATTGTTTTGTAGATCTCACTGAGATCTAAGAAGCAACCCAAGTTTGAAGAAAATAATTTCAGCAGTTTTACAGTTATGAGCACTGAACATTTTTTTACATGTGTATAATAGGATTTTATGTTAGATTTAATTGCTAGTTTTGAATCTGAAGATGTTGACTTTGAGAACAGTGGACCAAATCTCCACTTTGTTTTAGGTCTTTTTGAAATTCATTATATGTTAAACATTGTAAAATAGAAATTTACCCATAAACATTATTATAGGTCAGCTGACATACAGTTTTAAGTTAATTTATATTTTCTACCAAATAATTTATGAAGACTTCTTTGATTATATTGGAAAAAGATGGCATTTGCAGTTTTTATTCCGAGAAAGAAAAAGCATTAATGCAGCATTCCTTTGAAGAATGGAACCATTCTAAAATTAATAAGGTAAATGCCACTCGTTTCCTTTATTTTTAAAATAAATAAGCAAATTCCATACAGAAAGCTAGTGTTAAGGTTAAGAAACCATGATCTCAAAAGTCAAGAAATACAGAGTTAATGATAAACACGCAACATACATGTCTCCATGCACATGTTCAGAAATAAAGGGCCTAAACCTTAGAGTCCTAAAATTATCATAGTATTTTACCAAAGTCTCAGATTTGTTTGTAGACTCTGCATGGCCATGATGCCCCTTGTTCCCAGCTAGGAAGCCACATGCCCAACCCATATATTCCCTTTTAAGCACAGAGTTATCATGACAACATACTTGAATTACTGGACTGAGAAGACAGTTGCCATATTCTTTCTATGTGCGCTCCTGCTCAATGGAACCCATTAGTGGCCTTGGAAATTGTGTCCTATCAAAAAACACAATTTTTTCACAAAGAACCTGTAGATGTTTGATTAGCTATGGTGTTTTTCTTTTTTTCTTTTTCTTTTTTTAAATTCTTCACTCTGAGAGGACAAGAAAGGAAGCATTGTGGATTCTTCTGCAAATCAGGAAGTGTTCCCAACAGGAAATCAACTTTTTCATGGAATTTAAATGCCATATTTCAGTAGCAAAGAACTTTCTGCAGTACCTCGCATGCAGCTCTGATTCTCAAATCTACACTCTTTCATGCTAAGTCTGACATTGCTATAAAAGTTCACAGAGATTGCCCAACTTCTTCTGTACTGACCTGTTCTTTCTGCACCCAGCATTGTTGCAACAGCTGAAACCTGCAGTCCCCAGTGTGAATCTCCCCAGAGGCAGTTAAATAACCTAAGAGGGATGGGACACGACATGAATATCACTCAGAGTAAATCTCCCTTATATTGTCCTGTGAACTGGCAGAGTTACTGTGGTCATAACCAGGTACATTTTTCATGTTAACCTTCATTCAAGCTAATGGACTAGCCTTGAATGCCCATTTTTCTGCTTTTCCCACAAACGTCTCTACACTTTATTCCAGAATGCTCCCTAGCTATGGAATGTCCTTTGCAGTGGCTGGGTGGTAAATCTGGGCTTCCAAGAAAAGTTAGGCCAAGCTGGGTGAATTTCTATGGTTCAGGTTTATGGCAATGACGGAAACTCAGAAGAAAAAGATCAAAGGGCAGGTGACAGCCTTGCCTCTCCTCACCCATGAGTTAGTGAATTAAACCATGCTGCAACTTGCCATCTACTGACACAGCAAATGACACTCCCAATGACTGATTTCAGTAAAAGCATTTCCTCAAATCACTGCTGTATCAGCTTCTGTTGTGCTATCATGCTTCAAGTTTGGCAAGGACAATGGCATGGGAGACACAAAGAGCCAAGCAGAGCTGAGGGGTCATCAGCAGAGCCTGTGGGTCTCCAGGATGACCAAGAGCAGAGCAAAGCATAGGTGAAAAGTCAAACACAACCACAGAAAAACTGAGTCAGTCAATATAATGATGCCTACAAGCACCACTATATGAGGCGTTGTGGACACAGAAATGGTCACAAACAGAGCAAGGGGAGTTTGCAGAGCTCCACCACCCCTAAATGGAGCTGCCTCTTGGCTTCCCATTGGGTAAATCTGACTGCTAGTTTTTAGTCCCCTCCCTAAGCCTCTAAGCTGTGTGCTAGCTCAGACAATTGCTGTTAAATGAGTGAGATAGAGCAGTCTGCTGGTAAAATATACTACAGTCCTATTGCCAAAGGACAGACACAGAGTCTGTATTACAAACAGGGACACATACATAAGATTACACTGTAAAGAGACAGTCCTGCAGTGGTTGAGATACACAGGTGCACTGCCCTAACAAGAGCTTCTGGATGTTTTGTTTCCAAGTCAGTCAATATGTCTTAAGGTGCAGAAGGTTCTGAGAGAAAATGGTGAGGTCTGTGATCCAACTTGTGCTGCCTCAGTTCTTTTGGTCAGTGTGAGGTACGGTCAAAGCCATGGCCCAGCACTTGTGCCTCCTGCCCCTTGGAGTAAGTCCGTTCCAGAACTGGTGCTTGCCTCAAGCAGCCTTTGCACTCAAGGAGTACAAAGACCAAGATTGTTAAAAAGGGATGCAAAGAAGGTGGGGAAAGGCTGCTCACACGCTCCTACAGATGCACTACTGACAATCTAGCCCTTTATTCTTCTATGACTAAGTTGTATAAGAAATTACTTTGCATTACATTTTTATTATTTTAAAAGTAGTAGAAAATGACAAACAGACCATGGGCCATACTCACAGCTCTGCCCAAAGAGCACTGAATACAGCTGTGGAGTCAATGTGGAAAGAGATGCTCTGCACCCTACCCTCATATCCCTGAACTGGTACCAGGTGTAGCTTAAAGCAGCTTCAGGTCTGCTCTATGTTACGTCAGTTGCCAACAGCCCCCAAAAGGCTGTTGTTGCAGAAAAATATTGATATAGCGTAAGGATGCCCCAGCCACACTCTGTTCCCCCTGGACATGGAGGCAGAATCAGAGAGGTACAGAAAGTTTGTCCTCTGACTGGATCCATTGGCTTTAGAGCAACTTTGCACTGGGAAGATAGTGCAAAGCTGCCCTAAAAGACACAAGAATTGGGCCTTAAGTCCAGTTTTAGCAACAGAGCACTCAGCCAATTAGCAATTATTTTAATGCTAAAAAGGAATTTTATGTTCTAGAACAAAAGGGCATATTGGGATTTGGAATGGAACTGTAGTTTCTTGAATGTTCAGCCCAAGGACTTATAAATTGTAGGGGAAAAAAGCTGATGAAATAAAGTTACTTTTACATGTTGTGGGCAATTAATCAATTAACAGGATTCACTGGCTGAAACAGATCCACAAAAGTGTCTGGTGTCTTGCTTCATCCAATATTTACTAGAAAAGACTGTCTAAAGGAAAATTATATTATAATTTTGCTAGGGTGAGAGAACAGCTGTTTGATGTTCTGATTTATAAAAGAGGCCAAGAGAGTGTATTTGTTGTGGAATGACTCGGTCTAAATTAGCATTTATTGTTTTATCCAAC